>NW_017670589.1:400505-431233 GCF_001879085.1 Nicotiana attenuata
TGCACGCCGCAGCAGTGTTATACTGATACTGGTATGAGGCGAAAGGCCTAGATTTGATGCCACGAGATGGCTTGATATTGCGCTTGGGCCGTAAGGGGCCCCTCCCGGAGTCTGCACACCCCCAGTGAGCGCCGTCGATGATAAATGGTTCGGGCTGCACGCCGCAGCGATATATGGATCGGGCTGCACGCCGCAGCGGTACTAGTACTGTTCTATGTGTTTACTTTATTTCATTTGTCTGCCATTATCTGTTGTCTGTGTTACTTCATGGGGTATCTACCCCATTGCCTGGCATTACCTGTTGCGTGAGTGTTGTGCCCGAGGGGCAGATTTCTGTGCTTACCTGCACTAATTGTTTTGCATTTATTCGCATGACCGTTGAAAAGTCATTTTCAAAAGAGGTTTGAACTGAGCTAAGATGTTTTCTAAAGATTTCACAACTTCACTGCTTTTTCTCAAGGGGTTTTATACTGCTTCTATACTGCATGATGATTTGCCTTACGTGATTTCTTACTGCTCAGTTATTATTTACTTTTATTACTCACTGTGTTGGAGTACTCACTTTACTCCCTGCACCTCGTGTGCAGATGCAGGTATTTATCCACCCGTTAGCAGGTTTTGGCTGATCAGAGGCAGAGTTATAGGAGTTAGCGAGGTGACTGCCAGCGTCCGCAGCACTGTTTTCCTCTCTTTTGTTCATTATTCCCATTTTGTATATTTTAGACCTTGTAGTTAGATTTACACTCTAATAGATGCTCGTGACTTGTGACACCCCGATTAGGGCTATGTTGGGTTGCATTTCCGCTAATTAATATCATGAAATCATATTTAAACTGTTTATGAACTGTTTAACTGCTTAAAAGAGGTGTTCTGGAATGGTCTGGCTGGCCTTGTCTTCACAAGAGGCGCCATCACGACCGGGCCGGAGTTTGAGTCGTGACACGGGTTCATACATATCAAAAGTGTTCAAATCCAACCTCAAATGGTCCTTCAAATCCCAATTCAAAAGTCCAATTTCTCAAGCCCTAGTTCTTCAATTTTTGGACTAGCTTTCATGATTTTCTAGGTGGAAATCACATAATAATCGAGTTTTTAGTCCAAGAATCTTACCTCCCGACGATTCCCCTTGAATCCCACTTCAATCTCCTTCAAAAATCTTCAAAAACGAGCAGCTATGGGTGAAAATAGACCCACATTCGCGAAAGACTTCTTTTAAATTCTTCTGACCAGTGATACCCGCATCTGCAGTCCAAAAATCCGCTTCTGCGGTACCGCATATGCGGTCTACTCTACCGCCTCTGCGGAATTCACTTACTCAGCCTACATCGCATCTGCTATTAAACTCCCGCATCTACGATTCCACAGATGAGGTCACCATACCGCTTCTGCGGTCTCCTTCATCTGACTCTTTTTCGCTTCTGCGATAAATCAACCGCATCTGCGGCGCAGCATCGGCGGTTCCCGAACCGCAGATGCCAAAATACAAGAAGCAGCAAATTTGAAGCTGCAATCAACATCTAACTTCTCCGTTAACCATCTGAAATCACCACGAGGCCCTCAGGACCTCAACCAAAGGCTCCAACATGACCCAATACGTTATACAAACTTGTTCCAATCATCAAAACACTTCCAACAACATCAAATCAACTAAAACACATCGGATTCAAGCTTAAGTTTTCTAAAACCTTCCGAAATACACTTTTGATCAAAAACCCAAGCTCGGTAAAGAATGATTTTGGAATATCAATTCCAGCTAATCTGAATTGATTGGAATTATATTCACTGGCATCCGTCTCCAACCACTCTATAAATCTTTGCATCAATCCACTATCTTGATTAACATAATGGAAGGGACACCTTCGTGTAGTCTTTCCTACTTTCCAATCTTGCCCCCTTCGCTTTTGTTTAGGAATGACGTAAGGAGATCTCAACCAAATACTCTCCACACGAATCCTTTTCCCTTTTTTATCTGGTTTTCTTTTTGCTTGCTCTTCCTGCTATTCCGTCACAACTAACTGTTGTTGTTCAGCAGCAGGGGAAAAATCCACAGCCATGGTAGCAGATACTTGACCAAATCCATGCTGCTCACGACGTTCTTGTCTCTCTTCACCAACAACAACAGCAGCAGAATTACCTTCTGAACCAGTCCCTTGTGTACTACCCACCGAAAACGAACATAAATTGAAGTTGGGGATATCACTGGTGTCACACATAGGAGAACTGGAAATCTTCCTTCTCTTAGGATTTGGAAGAAGTTGCGATGCATCAGATGAGATCTGCAAAAGCAAGGAAAATAAAAACATAAATACAACTGATACAAAAACACATTAGGGAAAAAAACACCTTGTAATCGAATTGCAGAAAATAACTACCTGGTCTAAGTGTTAAGACACAGATGGTGTTTGGATTCCGACAGATCCACTTCCTTTACCTTCAGATACGCCTATATCTTCATGTAAAAAAAAACTAGATAACTGATTAAATTTTATAAAATAATACAAACACACTTCACACCTGTCTGTGAGCCAACAGGTGTGAATAGATGTATTTCTCCTTTTTCATATAGCTGAATAAGCTCACCAAATTCTTTTTGAGCTACATTGAGTCTTTCTGAATAATCATTCAAAAACATAAAAAAGAAAATGAAGTATGTAAAATTTTAAACTGTAAAAAATATACTTGGATCAAATGTAATAAATTTTTGATCTATAGAATAACTTGACGTTTATCTTCCGTTGTGGTTTCCCTAGGCTGCATGCCTTTGTCGATATCTGCAGTTCCAGATTCATTCAATTGTGAACCAACGCCGAGGAGCATTGGAGTATTCTCTGGAAGGTTTTTCTCAACTCTATCTTCATTCAATTCAGCATCATCAGAGAGTTTTTGAGTTGTGTCAATTGAAGCACAACTATTTCCAACTTCCACTGCATATTCACAAAGAGGGGGGATGGATCAATGACTTCTATATATATACCTGTAGTGAAAATTTCTTGTGTATCTACACCTAAAAGTTCCTTGCAAATAGCTAGTGCGTCTGCAAACCGATTGTCTTTCCCAATAGTGCTACACACATCACTCGATGTCAGTTCTAAAGTACCAACAGGTGCATGATCTCCATCGCCAAACAAATTGCCTTTTGCAATATCACTGCCCAAAGCACAACTCGGTGCATGTTTTTCAGTATCAACAACTTGATCATCTGCACCTTTCCCAGTTGATAACTTTTCATCATTTCCATCTTTACTCAGTCCATCAACACTGGAATGTTCCTCTCCAACTTGTTGTTGAACATGTTGATCGCCTTCAAGAGCCGCTTCCTCACGTGTTGCATTTTCATCTGTGACTTTACGCAATGCATCATGAGCAGCATGTTCTTCAGTATCAACAACTTTATCATCTGCACCTTTGCTTGCTTCCAACATTCTCAATTGATAACTGTTCATCATTTCCATCTCTGCTCAGTCTATCAACACTGGAACGTTCCTCTTCAACTTGTTCTTGAACATGTTGATCGCCTTCAAAAGCCGCTTCCTCATGTGTAGCATTTTCATCTGCGACTTTATTCGATGCATCATGAATAGCATTAATATTCGATAGATGTTCGTAAGAATCGTTCACCCTATCATATTGTCGATAGTTCTTCAAATCAAAATTGCCATCGTCCATTCCATTTGATTTGTCGACAATCTTAAACAACTTTTCAAACTTCTCATCGAAATATTCCTAGAAAAAAATTACTAATAATGATTAATCTGAATAACATTAGCAGAAAAAAAAGACTTCTCTATAAATTAGCTTACCTTCACTTTTTCAAAAACCGCATCCACAATAGCAGATCGCTCATCCCGTTTAAATTGATCGAAAACTTCTTTCACGATCGTGCTTCTTTCTTTTTCTGCATGCCTTTGAACCTCCATCATTACCCTCTAGTATAGAGACACAAAACAAAAATTCAGATATAAAAGAATGCTGAAGTTCAGCAAATACAGAACGCAACTTTAGCTATTATGATGCTGAAGTTCATCACAATCAGAACAAAACTTCAGCTCAAAAACATGCTGTAGTTTTACAAAAACACAACCAAAAAACTTCAGCTCAAAACTTACAGAACATATTGTGTCGACTAATTCATTGTCAAACGCCGTTGTAGAACGGTTAACATGACTCTGGGTACGAGATGATTCGCCAATAACAGGAGTTCGATTCGCTTCTTTTGATTGACTCCGACAATGTGGTGATTCGCCAATGCCAGATGTTCGATTCGCTTCTTTTGATCGACTCAGACTACGTGGTGATTCACCAGTTGAAGGAACCAGATTAAGTACCTTTGAACGAATTCGGCTGCATGGTAATTGTCCAATTAAAGGCATTGAATTAAGTTCCTCTTATGTAGAAATTATATCCAATACCCTAAACGTGCGATATCTCTGTTTAATACAAAAAGTATATTATGAGAAAAAAAAACTAATACGTCAACATATTAACACAAAGACCAAAAAAAAATTAACTTACAGCATGATTACTGAAGTAATCCTCAAAAAGTTCATTATATTTAGGCTCTCCCACACATACATAACGTAACATCCTGGGAACCTGAGCGTATCAAGGTACTCATCCTCTCTTAAACACTTCTCCCGAATATCTGGGAAGCGCTCATAGAACCAAGCACATAAAGGAAATGGAAATCCACCAACTTTATACTCAGTTGAATGAAATTTGTTCTGCTTGTCCAATGCATATTTCAGTGAGTAAATGAGCTTTTCATAACACACATTACCCCAAGGATATTCAGCACAAGCCTTATTATCTTCAACAATAGCTGCATACTCCTCCAGCATAGATGATTCAGTATTTTTTCCAAACAAATTAGACTCTACAACAAGAATTTCCATACGCTTCACAACATCTTCATCACTCTCGCATATGTGTCTGAAATTCACAACATTCTTTGGAATTGCATTCCGAGTCATAAAATCGCGAATATCCTTCAAGGTCACACCCTTAGACTTCCCAAAATAGCGCTTTAGAATATTGCTCTCTCGATTAATTGGTTTTTCAACATTATGTGCTGTGATCCGCAAACTGCACATAATGTGAAAGTCTTCAAGGGTGAAGGAAACATCATGGCCAAAAATCTTGAAACTAATGGAATCTCGATCATTGGTGAATATTCGAGAAAGACACAAAAAATGAACCAACTTCATGCTGCATTTGAAATTCTCCATAGCCATAATATATCGAAATGTACCATTATTAAGCTTATCCCATTGTGCAAGAGTCAAGAAACTTAAGATTAAACTCTTCAAATCGTGGTTCCCCTTCTAGTAACCACGACAGTTAAACCAATCTCAAAACTCAAAATATCTATCCCCTGGTTTTGTAGGTGGAGCAGCAGGGACAAAAACACCTATGGGTATTATACGTTGTTTAGGTGCTTTAGGTGCTTTAGGATCTTTAGGTGCATTAGCTGCTTTAGGATCTTTAAGTGCTTTAGGTTCCATCTGTTCAAAAAAAGTAAAACATACAAAAAATAACATCAGAACATTATCAAAAAAATCAGTTAAAACTTCAGCTCTAAGAAGGATGAAGCACCAGTTACAAAACAAAAACTTCGGCTCCTAGAGCTGAAGTTCGCCAATTACAAAACAAAAACTTCAGCTCCTAGAGCTGAAGTTCACCAGTTACAAAACAAAAACTTCAGCTCCTAGAGCTGAAGTTCACGAGTTACAAATCAAGAACTTCAGCTCCTAGAGCTGAAGTTTACCAGTTACAAAAAAAAACTTCAGCTCCTAAAGCTGAAGTTCACCAGTTACAAAATAAAAACATTCAGCAATAACATGCTGTAGTTTTTACAAAAAACAAAACACAAATTCAAATCCAAAAATAATGCTGAAGTTCATAAAAAATATAACAAAAAACACAAAACACGAAACAAAACTTCAGCTCCTAAAACTAAGGTATCATTGAAGTATTATAAACTTCACACTTTAATAGTATCATCTATTTAGTTCTCAAAATTTTCAAAAATTTTGAATCACAGAAGAATTTATAGAATTTTCATCAAAAACACAAACACACGTTCAAAAAACCTAAAAACACAATCGTAAAAGTAAAACTAATGCACTTATCAAACTAAACCCTAGGAAAATATTTTATCATAAATACATGACTAGCAAAACCAAAATCAGAAATTAAATCGTAAAAATTAATACTAAAATAAAACCTAGAAAGTTAATGCAATGTACCTGTGATTATACATAGTGTTATTGGGGAACAAACAGTTGAAAAATCAAAAACAACGTCGAAAACCGTTTGATTTCAGAGAAGAACAAATCAAAAAATGCGAATAACGGGAGAGAGAGATAGAGACAGTAGAGGACTAGCGTATACTTGGAGAGAAAGTAGTCTTTTAATAAAGAAGGGAAAAATAGTCTTTTTAAAAGGCTTTTAACAAAAAACGGGTACGGGTGCAAACAGAAAAACAAAGCGGCTACAGGTTAAAAAGGGGTGCCCAATTTTTACAAAAATATGGTATAATGGATAAGATCCATTCACTCATAATCAAAAGTCATGGGTTCGAATTTTGAGAATTAAAATTTTCTTCCCGAATCATATGTGGCAACTGACAACACAAAATTTGGAATAGTCGCCATAGAGTATCCAATGGCAAAACTAGAAATTTGTACAAAGAGAATCAAAAAAATTATAAGATGTCACAGAATTTTTCTTCACGTCGAGGGGATTCAACGGCTTACGTGTAACCAAAAAAGTCATTATGTCATATTTGCACAATGTAAATTTCCAATACCCCCCTCCCCTCAATTTAGATTCGCCATCAAAAGTACCGAATACCGAATGAATAATAAAAAAACAAAAGAGTTTGCACTTTGTGCAAATAATAAATGACATTAATTAATTAGAACCATGGTGATCATGCCCAACTATGCCTTATAAAAAGGACAAAGCGGTTGCTGCAAATATATTCCGGTTAATAAGTCCAGAGTCGAATCCCACAGGGAATTAACCTATCAATGACAGCTATTGGACTTACACAAATTCACGTATTCAATCTTCGGAGATATTTATGTAATAGATTGGATGTCTACTAACTAAATATTACGTAATAACAATGCAATAATTAAGAGCTAACTATGAATGGGTTGTAAACAAGAATTGGAATGACCGAAGGTTCTGATTTTCCCTATTGTCGGAATCCTTTCCGCTATATTTGCTATAAATTTGCCTAAGTATTCTCTATCGATCATGAGCACTCTGACTGTCGTAACTCTCTCCCGAGTAATTACAACAATATACTAGACATATTCTCTCGAATTGCGCTAGCTAGCCTTAGTTACAGCTCACTTAGATCGCACCCAAGGTTTCGTTATCCCTAATCCCAACTTTAAAACCTTTGTATTGATCCCTCATATACGTAAGGAGTGGTGTTGATTAACAACTACCTAAATATGCACTCTCTCCCAAGTAATACATACTAAATAGGCATAATCGATTGAGGGCCCTTCAATCAACAACAATCACAATATAGTTGAACAAATAGAGAAAATACTATGGCAAATCTATATTAACATAACAAGAAATTCATCCTCCAAGAGGTTCCATCAAAATCCTAGATTAGGAGTTTAGCTATGCATAATCGTTTTCACAATCATAACAATAGAATTCATCATCAATGATAGAAACAAGAGGAAAAAAGGTAAAAACTCTATGCCGAATCTTCCGCCTTGCTTCTGGCATGTTCTTGCCTTCCAATTCCCTTCAAAACCTCGATAATCCCTTCTTGGGCGAGCTGGGCTTCTTATAAGTGTAGGTGGGTTGCCTCTGGAATTATAAAATTGCCCCTGAATAAAATCTACGGAGAGACGTGCGCAGCCGCGGTTGGACCGCGCACATTGACTCTTTTTCTGCCGGACGAGAGCGGCCTGTGCGCGGCCGCGGATGGCCCGCGCACCTGGAGTTTAGTTCTGCCTTTCATTTTTTTCCTCCTTCTTTTGCGCGCTCACCTCCAATTGCCCTTCGTTGCTCCATATTAACTCCAAAATACTCCTTAATGTCCTCATAGCCCGGGATTGCTCCTACAAAGCAGAAGGTTCTTGATTAGAGCAATTTGTTATCATTTAACATTTAATTATCAATAAAGTGCAGCTAATTTAGAGCGTCAATGGTCGCTAAACTACATAATTCTCGCCTACTATCAACACCCCACACTTAAACCATTGCTCGTCCCGAGAAATCAACAACACTCTACAGAGGCTTAACTTCACTGGGTGACTTCCCTAACTCGTCACACCAAGAACATTTCACAAAGATTGAGCCCAGTAGTGTAACATCTTTGCCTCAAGAGTTGACTCTCACATGCCACGCAATATTCCTAACTTACTCTAACACAAAGGTTAAGACTCACCTTTCCTTCATGAATCAAGTGCCCTCACATAACAAAAGAGTTGTTCCACACACAATAAAAGTTAAGAACAATTAGGAACTCAAGATAGAATGAATTCACTCACTCTCAGAAAGAACATGCATATGCCACAAAAAATACACCATAGGCTTGCCCGTAGTGTACTACTCCACTAATCGAGATCATTCAGTCTAGGATCAAGTTGGACTTCATTTGGTTGTAATGTAGGCTGCGGGACGGGTATGATACATTTAGATATAAGAGTGACTACACCTCCCTAAGCACTTTAATATATACATTTTAATATTTAAGACCCTACTTATGTCAAACCAAACTCCACCCTTTCATCAATGTGTATTGCCCCATACTTCTTTAAGCACACTTACATCAAGAACCACCACTTATCTATATTTTTTTTCTCTCAACCATGCAACTATTCTTTCCTTTCTTTTCTCTCTTTTTTTTACTAGTGGCTCTTACTTTTTAAAACCAGTGCACATTTCTCCTTATCTCATTAGTTTCACTCAAAAGCCAAACCACCCACCCTACACTTTAACTTTTACAAGGTTCATAACAAATCAAGTGCTCATGAGAGGTTAAAAGGTTCAAATAGATGATTAATTCAAACAAATGGGTAAGGCTTGTAATGTGGTTGCCAAAGAAACAGGATTACAGGCTCAAAGGGGTTAACTACGATACATAACAATTAGGCGGGTAAAATATACATATCTGGTTCAACAAAGAAACGCCTATATCATTTCCAAGACTGAACAAAACTACTATTTCGCTCTGTAAACACACAGGGCAAGTTCTAGGCATCAAATGCAGTGCACAGAATATAACAATCCTCACACACACATGGCACATGACTCACTTCAGATTGGATCATCGAAACACTCTAGTCAGGGTACTTAAGCCAAATTAAGAACATACAATTTAAGGCACTCTAACAAGAATCAACAATTGAGCCTAAGCGTCACACTGAAGTACCTACTATATTCAAGGCATAACGACGTTAAGAGATCCTCCTTCCACATCAGCCCATAGCCCACAAGTACCTAACTAAAAATTAAAAACTAACTACACCCGGTTCAAACAAAACCATTGGAAAAGAACCGCAGTCCAAAGAAAAACCAAGGGGTAATTGATACACTACCTACAAAAGAATTTTTTTTATCGACTTATACCCTCAAGAAACCCGTCGAGTGATATCCGTCGTCGGGACAAGTCGAAAATTTGGAAAAAATTGTTTTTTTCACATTCACACATTCAAAAAACTAACCAAGGACCACAATCTAGCTACATTCCTATATATATACAACATACAAATGAAGTATCCCCCACCCCACACTTAAAAAGATGTCATGTCCTCATGTCATAAAAAATAAAGTAATGCGAGGTAAAGGAAAATTCCCTGGTACATCAGTTCGTATCGGAGACAGTGTCGGGGTCAAGATGGCAGGCTCTCCCCAGCACACGTAGCCAAGCCATGATCTTCTTGTCCGATTTAGAATTTTGGGCGGCTAGTGCATCCACCCGAGCCCCTAAGTCTGTGACAGAAGTACACAACCCTACTATTTCATGCTCTAAGGCTGTCATCAGCGTGTCCCGGCCGACCACAGATGTTCCCTCTGCCTCTGCAGCTTGCTCATTTGTAGGAGACGCTGCCTCAACTTCCTCCTACCTTTCATCACCCTCCTCTAGCGCATCAGAATCATCACTATTTGCACCTCCAGGTACCACAGGGTCCTTCCCAATGGTCACTTTATTCGCCCACAAGGTCCTTCCCAATGGTCACTTTATTCGCCCGAAACTTTGTTTCTTTCTTGACTTTTCCATCTACGCTCAAGTTCTCCGACACCGGTGCTGCCCGTCATAATCTAGTGACTAGGGAAGGGAAGAAGAAACCATACCGCCGCACTGGACAATAGATGAACATCTCTTCGTGAATAATCTTGGCCATGTCAAAATTGTGGCCATTCATGAAGCACCAGATCAATGCAGCTCTAGGACCATTCACTTCAGTGGTGCTGGAAGAAGGGAGCAGGCGGCTATTGATACAGTTCCCTTCAAAGGTGAGTGCCGCCGAATGAAACTTCTTCCCAGGTATAATCCACACAACTTCCTTGTTGGGCACATATATTTTTTCAAAGAACAATTCCCACGTGGTGAATCGTCTGCCATTGGCTTCATAGTAGTCCTCCGCCTTAGGGTCCTGCCCGAACATGGGCAGCCGGTAAGCTCTCCGAATGGCCTCAACAGATGTGTCCACATTTTTCTTTCGCACCGTGCAAACATCGTTCACATGTTCTGGAAGGTTCGCGTAAAACTCCCACACAACCATCAAATTAGCTTCATCCGGTTCTTTAAAGAAAATATTCAGCCCGCGCTGGACCAATTCATTATACATGTTGGGACAGTCATATTGGAGAGAACCTATATCAATACCCCTGTCCAGTATGGTCTTCTTGGATGCCTTGTGACCAAAACGGTCCTAAGCCGTGCTGGAGACGAACTTGGTACTATCATACTAACGAGCAGGAGTTGAAGCTCGCGGCCTGGAGGATCCAGCTTGGCCACTGGATGAAGCACCAGTGCTTCGGCGTTTCTTGGAGGGCGTCATACTACCTGAAATAAATATCATCAACAGTGAAACACAAGAGATGTGAACCAAAGGCGGTTACTCAGACTTCATCCACACAATTGGTCACACATTACAATCACGACTCACTGTGGCATTTAAACAAACACTTGATGTGCACAATTCACCGAACCCCCAAATAACAATATTATAATCCCAACTCAACCACAAATAACCCAATGTCAACCGCACATGTCAAGAGACACATCTACTACAGCCTCGACATACCTACCATGGTAACTAGAGCACAATACTAGAAGAAATCTACTATAAAATAAGAAGAAAACCACTATATAACTAAGAACTCAAATAACCCAACAAGAATGTAAACAAGTATCCTTACTTGGTGGAGTTGTAAGTATGTTATGGGAGGGGAAGATGTTAGAAGAGAGAAGAGGGTGGAGTGGGGGGGCGGAGAATCCATGTTGCGGGGGTAGAAGGGCTGGGGTTCTTTTGGAAGAGAGAAAAGGATTATGTGTTTTGATTTGTAAGGGAGGGTTTGGGGTGGGGGATCGGGTATTGGAGATAAGAGAAATGGGGTAGGTAATATCAGGTGGGGGGGGGGGGACATTAGTAATTAGAATATTAAGAATAAAAGAAAAAGAGTAAATTAAAAAAAATAACGCTAACTAAGCTTGCAGACGGCACTCCGTGCACGGTCGGTCCGCGGTCCAAGCGCGACCACGCACGCGAGGCAGTTTGCAACCTGATATACGCGGCCCAAGTGCAGTCGATCCACGTCCGCGGACGCTGCAATGTACGCGAGGCAGTGTGAAATGCAATATGCGCGGTCTGAGTGTGTTCTGAGCGCGGCCGCGGACCTGACCTCCGGAATTTTTTTCTCTCTCGCCACTTTTTACCTATCTCCAGTTTGATCCCTTCAGCTCCTGGTGTACTTATCACTCACCCAAACTCACGTGCAACTTGTTAGTACCTAAAATAAAATAAAAAATCTAACTACACTAAAAATCACTACGAATTGGGTTGCCTCCCAAAAAGCGCCTTAGTTAACATCGTGGAACGACGAATACAACAGATCGATGGGTTGCCTCCCATGAAGCGCCTGATTTAACGTTGCGGTACGATGCAGATAAGCGTATTTGAAGTACGCTCAACATCGGAGGCTCGATCAAATGGGTCACTGACACTATCTTTGCTTCATCCATGCCCACATAATGTTTTAATCTATGTCTCTATGTCCATTGACTCTGAACGTGCGAGAGTAATTACTCGCAGCAATCTCTACGGCACCCATGGGGTGAATTTCAACCACACAAAAAGGCCCTGACCATCATGATTTTAATTTGCTCGAAATAACCTCAGTCGTGAGTTGTATAGCAATACAGTATATCCAGGTTTAAAATTCCGCTCAATAATATTTCTATCATGTATCATCTTCATTCTCTCCTTATATAATCTTGTGCTCTCAACAGCGTGATATCTGAACTCATCAAGCTCGTGCAAACTCGTTACTCTACTTGTTCCCGCAGCTTCAATATCAAGATTCAACTGTCTCAACGTCTACCAAGCTCTATGCTCCAACTCTACCGGTAAATGACATGCCTTCCCAAACACCAACTTGTATGGCGACATGCCGAATGGAGTTTTGAAAGCGGTTCGATAAGCCCAAAGTGCATCATCTAACTTCCTCGCCCAATCTATTCTAGTAGCATTCAGAGTCTTAGTCAGCACACTCTTTATTTCTCTGTTTGAGACTTCCACTTGCCCGCTTGTTCGTGGAGGATATGGGGTGTCCACCTTGTGGCGTAGATCATACTTCTCCAACAACTTTGCAAAGGCTCGATTACAAAAGTGAGTGCCTCCGTCACTGATTATTGCCCTTGGAGTGCCAAATCGGGTGAATATGTTCTTTCTCAAAAAACCAATCACCCCCTTTGCATCATTTGTAGGAAGTGCTGCAGCTTCCACCCATTTGGACACATAGTCCACAGCGACGAGTATGTACTTATTGCCATATGAGCTGACGAAAGGCCCCATGAAATCGATCCCCCATACATCAAGCACTTCTACCTCCTGAATTGGGTTCATAGGCATCTCATGTCGGCGGGAAATATTCATGTTTCGTTGGTATTCATCACACCTCTTTATCCATAAATGTGCATCTTTGAATAGTGTTCGCCAGTAGAAGCCCGACTCCAAGACTTTCGCAGTTGTCCTTACTCCCTCGAAGTGCGCACCATATGGTGACACGTGACATGCCTGCAAAATAGAAAACTAGTCTATCTCGGGGATACATCTCCGAATCATGTTATCAATACAAATTCTGAACAGATAAGGCTCATCCCAATAATAAATGCGACAATCACGAAATAACTTTTTCTTTTGAACAGAGGAAAGGTCATAAGAAACAATACCGCTCGCCAGGTAGTTTGCAAAGTCTGCATACCATGGCGCTTCCTCAAGACTCGTGGCTAGTAGTTGTTCATCTGGGAAAGTTTCCAGAATCTCTTCTACTCAACCTTTTTCTCAGCTCCTTCCAGCCTAGACAAATGATCAGCTACTTGGTTCTCCGTTCCCTTTCGGTCACGGATTTCCAAATCAAATTCTTGCAGCAGTAGCACCCATCGAATCAGGGGCAGTTTTGACTCCTTCTTCTTGATTAAGTACCCGAGAGTAGCATGGTTAGTATAAACAATTACCTTCGAGCCTATCAGGTATGACCTGAACTTGTTAAATACGAACACCACTGCCAGCATCTCCTTCTCGGTCACAGTGTAATTTAGCTGAGCTCCACTCAACATTCTACTTGAATAGTATATTGGATGCATGATTTTATCTTTTCGCTGCCTAAGAACTTCTCCCACGGCATAGTCACTCGCATAACCCATCAGCTCAAATGGTTGCTCCCAGTCGGGGGCAACTATGATAAGTTCTCTTACCAGTCTCTTCTTTAATTCCTCAATAGCTACCCTGCACTCATCAAAAAACACAAAAGGGTGATCTTTTACAAGCAATTTACACAAGGGGTTAGCAATTTTGGAAAAATCTTTTATAAATCTCCTATAGAAACGGGCGTGCCCAAGGAAACTTCTGATTGCTTTGACAGAAGTGGGTAGTGGAAGCTTTCTATCACATCAACCTTTGCACGATCCACCTCAATACCTTTACTTGACACTAGGTGCCCCAAGACTATACCTTCCTGTACCATGAAATGGCACTTTTCCCAGTTGAGTACCAGATTAGTCTCGATACACCTTTTCAAAACTCTTCTCAAGTTCACAAGGCAATCATCGAATAAGTTCCCCACCACTGAGAAGTCATCCATGAAAACCTCCATTATCTTCTCTATCATATCTGTGAAGATGGCCATCATTCACCTTTGAAATGTGGCAGGTGCATTGCATAGGCCAAACTGCATTCTCTGAAAGGCATAGATACCATAAGGGCAGGTGTACGACGTTTTCTCTCTATCCTTCGGGGCAATAGAAATCTGATTATACCCCGAGTACCCATCCAGAAAGCAAAAGTGAGACCTCCCTGCCAATCTATCTAGCATCTGATCAATGAATGGCAGTGGGAAATGGTCCTTCCTAGTAGCCAAGTTCAACTTCCTGTAATCTATACAGATTCGCCAACCTGTGACTGTTCGTATAGAGATCAATTCATTCTTCTCATTTTTCAATATCGTCATACCTCCCTTTTTTGGTACACACTGAACTGGGCTAATCCAATTGCTGTCAGAAATGGGGAATATGACTCCCGCATCTAACCACTTAATCACTTCTTTCTTCACCACTTCTTTCATGTTGGGGTTCAGCCTTCTTTGATGTTCTCTGGAAGGTTTCTGCCCATCTTGCAGTAAAATATTATGCATACAGAAGGCCGGGCTGATCTCCTTGATGTTTGCAATGGTCCGCCCAATTGCAGTGTTGCACTCAGTCAGTACCTGCAAAAGCTATTCTACCTGCACATCTAACAAACTAGATGAGATAATCATAGGTAAAGTTGAGTTAGGTCCTAAGAAGGCATACCTGAGATGAGATGGCAGTGGTTTTAGTTCCAACTTTGGTGGCTCTTCTATTGATGGCTTAGCTGGAGGAGTTTTTCTTTCTTCTAAATGCAAGGGCTCAAATTCGAGCTCCCTTCTCCAAAAATCTTATCCTTCCAGAGCAAGTACCTACTCTACCAAGTCTTCTCCATTGGCTTCATCTAAGTTCATGAGACAGGTTGCTAGAGGGTCTTTAGTGTTCAATGTCTCATCTTCTTCCTCCAAAATTACATCCACGACATCTATTAGAGAGCAATTAGCAAATTCACTTGGTATTCGCATAGATTTCTGCACGTTGAATGTTATCTCTTCATTATTTAACCTCATTTTGAGCTCTCCAGTTTCACATTCAATCAACGCTCTCCCAGTGGCCAGGAATGGTCTTCCCAAAATTATGGGAATTTCCTCATCAACCCGACAATCAAGGATGACAAAACTGACTGGGAACACAAACTTCCCAACCTGTACCAATACATCATCTAGAATCCCAGAGGGCCTCTTCACTATCCGATCAGCTAGCTGTAGTAACATAGACGTGGGTCTAGCTCTTCCAATACCTAGCCTTTTGTAGATAGCCAGGGGCATAAGGTTTATGCTTGCTCCCAGATCACACAGTGCCTTAGCAAATGCATAGTTGCCTATTGTGCAAGGGATTGTGAAACTTCCTGGGTCAGACAGCTTCTCAACTATGGGTCTCATCATAACAACATTATAGATCTGAGTCAGCATAACCGTGGCCAAGTCTTGAAAGTCGAACTTGCGGGACATCAAGTCCTTCATCATCTTCGCATAACCAGGCATCTCCTTTAAAGCATCAATCAATGGAATGTTTACCTAAATTTGCTTCAAATCTCCAAGAATTTCTTGTACTGCTAATCTTTCTGATAATTGGTCAATCTCTGTAGGAATGGTGCTCGAGGCTGCTTCTTCCATGTGATTTGATTTTTCTCTTGTTCAGGCACTATTTCTACTGTCGGTGCCGGTGAAACCTCAGTCTCTTTCACAACCTCTTCTTCTTTGTTGGTGTTCTCCTGTGCATGATGTACCGTCACCTTAGCTAACCCTGCTGAATCATCTATTTCAATGGGTACTGGCACCAGTGTCTCAGCCGGTCTGCTTCCGCGAGCAATTTCTTGCTCCAGATCTAAGTCTCTACCATTTCGGAGACTCACTGCCATCAGCTGCTTCAGGCCCTACTCTTTTGGATTGATTTGGGTATCTGCAAGTAACGTCTCGTGGGGACTGTGAGCACGTGATTTTTGCCCTATATGAATTACTCCCATAAATTCAAAACAAAAACAACTTCTTTAATTATTTGCAATTTTATGGATTTGTTTTTGTGGCATTTATTTTGTTAATTGTTTGCATTTGTTTGTGCACCCTTATTATGGCTTAATTCATAAAAATACAAAAATACTTGGCATGTGCATGTAGGGTTAATTTCGCATTTTAGGATTAATTAGTGAGTAATATTACAAAATAAAGAAGATCACAAAAAATGGTTCTTTGCACTTCTACTTTTAATTGTTAGAATTTGTCTTAAGTTTGTTTTTAAAATAGAAATTAGTTAGTTTTGGAATTTTAACTAGCATAATTTTAGAGTCAATTTGGGTCCTTTAGTTTTAATTTTACATTTAATAAAATCAGAAAATTCGAAAAAATAAATAATTAAATAAAATACAAAAAGAAAAGAAGAAAACAAATAAAAGAATTAAAAGGAAAATGAGGTCTTGATAAGAAGACCACAATTGGGCCAGATTTGCTTAGCCCAAACGAAATCCCATCCCAAAATCATTAACCCAGCCCAACGTTAACCCCAGTCCGGTCCAATCCTCATTTAAACGAAACGACATCGTTTCCCAAATGTCGATCACAGCCGTTGATTTGTTTTGATCCGACGGATGAGAACTGCCTAGGTTTGGGGTATTTAAATGTCGGATCACCCCTACCCCCACCCCTCCGTCTCTCTCTCAACCCCCATCCCTCAGAGACACATATAGCCGCCGGTATAACACCACCGCTGCCCCGCCTTCCTCCGCCGTCCTCCGCGCTAGCGCCGCCGGCCGGAAATCGCCGCTGCCGGCGGCGATGCTCCGATGACCACCAAAAATTACACCATCTACTCTTCTCCCCCTCCTCGTCACAAATCCCCAATTAGTTTCCCTCAAATCCTACACAGACTCGTCGAATCTTCAACCAAAGTTTCCGGCCAAAACCTTAGTTCACCCAATACCGCCCAAATTAACACCCTAGAACCGCCCCGTTCTCCTCTATCAAACCCCCCAAACCCCATCCCTCAAATCTGGCCGGAACTGCTCGAATATGGAATTTAAATTTTCCGGCCAGAACCATACTTTGTCCAACGAGCCCCAAATTCATACCATATACCCCCCTGACATCCCTCATCGTTAATATCTAACCAGACCCTCTCGAATCTGAGTAGAAGTACCCGGATTTTAAATCTAGGGTTTTTTGAGCATCGAGTCTTTAGGGTGGGGTTCCAAAGGCCAGAATCTTGTTGATAGTTCGGCCATGAAAGTTTGGAGTCAGCTAAGTTTTCGTCTTATCTCTTTTGAATTTCTTTTGACTTTTGTTAATTTGATTCATGTTTTTTTTTAGATGCAGTTTTGATTAGTAGTTTAGTTAGCAATAATCAGCTTCTTCAAGTAACAAATGTTTAGGTTAATATTCAGGCCGATTTCCATGGATTGTTTGATTCTGATATGATGTTCATTCTATTTAGCTTATTATTCAAACTGTGAGTTAATTGTCAAATGTTAGCATAATTCAAATTGATTCCCATTATTGGTGTAGTGGATGATTTTGATTTTTCTATTTTTGTCTAAATTCCAGTTTCAAATCAGTGTTGAGTATTGTTTTGGTTTGAATAAATGAACCTGGTTGTTAGTCTAATTGGTTTAATTCCAGTTTGAGCTTCAAGTTCTATTAATTAACCTTAATTAGTTTAGGCTAGATTAGTTGTTTGGTTATAGCTGGCAGGTTTTAGCAATGGTCAGTAATTTCAGGAGGTTTTAGGGGTAGTTTGGGCATGGGAAAAGGGTAGTTTTATTAGATTTGGTAATTTTTGAAGGGGGGTAAGGATAGGATAGGGATTGTAATAAGTAGAGAACCTTCTAAGATGGACTATAGTGTAGATTTTAGTAAACTTAGGGCAGTAACTTGAGAAACAAGTCAGAAATTGAAGGTCTAATAGAAGAAATCTGAAATTAAAAGAAGGAAAATGGGTGAAAAAGTTCCGGCCCCATTCCTTGCCTATAAAAAGGCACCCCTAATGCCTTCTTGAACAAGTTTTTGGGCAGCCATCTAAACCCCTACCCCAAGCAAGGCATTCTGTCAATTCTGGAAGCCTGAAATTCCCTTAGAATAATACTAATATATTGGCATTAAAATCAGAAACAAGCTGGTTTTTTTTATTTTTATTTTTATGAGTGTACTGTTCTACATATGAGAGTTGTTGCAAAGAGAGTCATTGGTGTTCATTTGCGAGATCGTTTATGCCTATTGGTTTGGACTGAACTGTTAGCTATATTCGATTTCAAATACTTCTGGACTATTGAAATCACTTCTGGACCTTGTTGTGTGCATTTGTTCCCTGTTCGTTCAACACTGCTGGTCGTTGTACATTGCTGCTGTTCATTACTGCCTTAGCTGACCTCTTCTCCACCATTTCTATTTTATTTCCAGGTACATATTCTCGAGACTGATTTGATGTATCGTTTGAGTTGGAACATTGAAATGAAGGCTCATTTGTTTACCTCTTGAGACGTGTGTGTTCAAGTTGTCATGTTAGGATAGATACTCATGGATTTGCCTTTGTTAAGCTTGCTTTAAATTCGTGTTTACATTGTACAACTGGACTGAAAATTGGACTGTATAATTTGGACTTTGGACTGTTTGAAATATTAATTTGTGGCTATCAGCTGTAGATTTTGAATAGTTTAGTACCTGTTCAGTATACCACTTGGTTAAAAGTAGAATATCTGCACTGAGTTTGATCCATAATTGATTTAGAAAGTAGTATGTTTCGATTTTAATCTCAGAGCTAAATATGCTTTTCGTCACGCTAGTTATGAATGTCATCTCTTCTGTTCCATTAATCTCCCTATTTCAACGTAGGAATAAATAATCACATGTTGATTGTTAAAACCAGTATTTTACTTGAAAATTACGTGTATCATTAACTGGATTGATTGAATAAACTGATTTGCTCGTGAATGTCTGTGAAATCAAGTAGCCTGGACTTTATTGTTAATAGTGTTGAAAAAAAATTGATTCATAATTAGCAAGAACTGGATGTTTGGGCCCATACTAGCCCAACTGGAAGTATCCAGGCCATGGCCTTTCTTAATTCAAATTGGGCCCAAGGGTAATGGCAACAGGCAAAACCAGGCATATTAAAAATTAAACCAACTGGGCTCGCTGGTTGCCTCAATCGACATCAAAGCCCAGAATTGCTAGGATTGTGAGTAAACGAAAGATTCAGGATTAATGTCAATAATTTACAGCAGGATTAATTGACTAGGTTTTGTTTTCTGTTAATTTATTCTAGAGACAAAGTGAGTAGGAAATTGTAGTCACTCTAAGAGTAGCCTTTAAATAAAAATGGCAAGACGAGCCCCGCCAAATAAATACGGGACCCTCAATAGATGTTATATGAAATGCTTAGAATTCGGGTGGACCATTTAGCAAATTTCATGGTCTTCCCCAAATATAATAAACACGTAGCTGCTTTAGGCGCGTATATTAATAACATCACTCCCTTAAAATCGGGTGCACATTTATGTGACCCAAATCCAAATCTCAACGAAGTTGAAATGCGTTAACAGTCACGGGCGCACTGGTGCGACGTGATTTGAGATGCATTTTCACGACGTTGCAATTCTCATAAAAAATAAAAACAGCGCACATGAGTTAGAACATGTTTTCGAAATCAGATAAAATCAAATACAACAGTTGAGCGACCGTGCTAGAACCACGGAACCCGGGAATGCCTAACACCTTCTTCCGGGTTAACAGAATTCCTTACTCGGATTTCTGGTTTGCGGACTGTTAACAGAGTCATAATTTCCTCGGATCGGGATTCAACCGGTGACTTGGGACACCATTAACCTCCCAAGTGGCGACTCTGAAATCTTAATAATAAATCCCGTTCCGATTGTCCTTTAAATGGAAAAAACTCCTTTACACCCTCGCCGGTACAGGTAAAAAGGAGGTGTGACAGGGACGATTATTTAGGGCCATAGAAATCTGTCCTAATTGGATCTCAATATTCTTTATCGCTGATTCATGTGAGTCTACTCTGTCAGTTAGTTTTCCAGTGGACCCAATCACTTGTTGCATCATTCCCTCAAGTTTAGCAAACCCATCTTCGTGTCTCACAGTCTGTTGTTGTTGAGGTTGTTGATAAGCCTGCTGCTGATTTTGCTGGTTGTAACCCTGTTGCCTTTGGTAAGGCACCACTTGACCTTGTGGTCGCATAGCCCCAAGGTTATTGCCGTTTTTGTACTGCTGCTGAGCTGGTCTATATTGCTGATTCTGCTAACCCCAATTCTGACCACCTAGTCTCTGTCCCCCATAGTTGGCCACATAATTCATGTTCTCCTGACATTGTTGGTTATCACTTAATCACTCCACGAGCAGACATATGGTTGATTAATGCATGATGTACATAAAACCCCATTAGTTGCATCAACTATGTGTGCCTGCTGCTTCTGGCCTGATTCATCAACCTTTTTGGTGAGGATGCTCATTTGTGTCAGTAGAGTGGCCATATTTTCAGCTATGGAGTTAGTCGGGTCTAAAGCCACTGAGTGAACTACAGGAGTGATTGGAGCATTTCTTGTCGTCCATCCTGAGTTTTGTGCCATCTTGTCCAGTAGGATCTTGCTTTCTCTAAATGTTTTGCTAAAAAATGCTCCACCTGCTGAAGCATCAACATTAGCTTTAAAGCTATCTTCTAAACCCATGTAAAACCTCTGCCGCAACATTTTCTCTGGAATACCATGATGCGGACACGTAACCAACAGACCCTTGAACCTCTCCCAAGTTTCTTGTAACGTCTCTGTTGGTTTCTGTCTGAAGCTCAATATCTCATCAATTTGTTGAGCAGTCTTGTTGGGTGGGTGAAATTTGTTCACAAATTGCTTGGCTAATTCCTCCCAAGTAGAGATAGAGTTTATGGGGAGTGAATTAAGCCAAGTCTGAGCCGCTCCCGTCACTGAGAATGGAAACAACAACAGTCGTATTATTTCCGGTGTCACGCTATGTTGCCTCTGCGTGGCACAGATTGACAGGAAATTCTTCAGATGCTGCTGAGGATCTTCAACGTATGACCCAGAGAACAGTTCCTTGTTTTGCAACAAATGTAGCATGTTATTTGTGATTTGGAATGATTCTGCTTGTATCTGAGGGACTACAATTGAAGTTGCTATGTTGTCAGCGGTGGGTTGTGCCCAATCATACAGTGTTGCTTCTAGCACAAGAGGTACCATATCCGGATTGTTTGGGTCATTCTCGTTGTTTCTGTTGTTTAGATGATCGTCTTCCATGTCTGGTTCGATTTGTTCCGGTGAGTTCTGTTGTGGTTTGCCTTTCTTGTTTGCACGATTCAATGCCTTAAAAACTTTCTCAGGATCTGATAATGCTTCAAACAACTCACCAGTTCTTGAGGAGTTTCTAGGCATGCACCTGTAACACCCGGGACTACAAACGTTAGAATTTCAATGATCAATTTAAATTGAAGAAAATTGACTACACTAAGAATTTTTGCACTTCTTTTAACTGCAATTAATAACACCGTTAATTCCCCGGCAACTGCGCCAAAATTTGATCACGCCCAACTATGCCTTATAAAAAGAACAAAGCGGTTGCTGCAAATATATTCCGGTTAATAAGTTCGGAGTTGAATCCCACAGGGAATTAACCTATCAATCACAGCTATTGGACTTACACAAATTCACGTATTCAATCTTCGGAGATATTTAAGTAATAGATTGGATGTCTACTAACTAAATATTACGTAATAACAATGCAATAATTAAGAGCTAACTATGAATGGGTATTAAACAAGAATTGGAATGATCTAAGGTTCCGATTTCCCCTATTGTCGGAATCCTTTCCGCTATGTTCGCTATAAATTTGCCTAAGTATTATCTATCGATCATGAGCACTCTGACTGTCATAAGTCTCTCCCGAGTAATTACAATAATATACTAGACATATTCTCCCCAATTACGCTTGCTAGCCTTAGTTACAGCTCACTTAGATCGCACCCAAGGTTTCGTTATCCTTAATCCCAGCTTTAAACCTTTCGTATTGATCCCTCATATATGTTAGGAGTGGTGTTGATCAACAACTAACTAAATATGCACTCTCTCCCGAGTAATACATACTAAATAGGCACAGTCGATTGAGGGCCCTTCAATCAACAGCAATCACAATATAGTTGAACAAATAGACAAAATACTACGGCAAATCTATATTAACATAACAAGAAATTCATCCTCCAAGAGGTTCCAACAAAACCCTAGATTAGGAGTTTAGCTATGCATAATTTTTTTCACAATCATATGTTGATACCCAATTTTTCCCTGTTTATTTTTTATATGCAAAATACTTTCAAAATACTATATATATGCATATATAAGTATGCCCAAGTGTTTTAGTATTTTTCCCAGATTTTTAAATCAAGTTATTGTCCATTTTAGCAGCACCAAAAATCAATAATTATTCCCAAAATTAAGCATTTTCGGTGAATAATTTATTTTATTCCCACATTTACGCCAAAATATAGCTAAGGCAATTTTTATACATTTTTTACAATTTATTTAGTATTTTAAAAGTCAAATTGCATATAATTGCAATTTTAGCCTATTTTGAAAATTAATAACATTTTATAATTATGAAATTGGTTCCGGTATTTTAAAATTAATATTTATATATTATTAGCTGATCCAGTACGTTTAATTTGCTTTCAAAATCATTTTTACTATTTTTATAAAATAAAAGGGAAAAACTGGCTATTTAAAAACTAGCCTCATTTGCATTTCAATAATAGCCAAATTGATCCCCTAATTGACCCAATCTCAGTCTCGAACCGGACCAGCCCAAACCCTAAAATAACCCGACCCCTGACCCATCAACACGACCAGCCCGGTCAATCTTTTAATCCAGGCCATTGATCATTTTGATCAATGGCCACGATTAGTCCTTACCTTTTTAATTCCACCAAACCCCATAACCCTACTCATTTTCACTCAGAGACGCCGCCTTGAAACCCCTTCGTCTCTCAAACTCTCTCGAATGTTCTTGAAACCCTAATCCTCTTCTACCACTTTCAACCGCCATCTCACCGGAATCCATGGCTTCTCAGGCCATGGATGACCTATGCTCACCCCCCTCCACCCTTAAACGCTTGGTGCTCGAAGTTTCGAGGTCTGACCTCAATGGTGTCCGTTCAGATCGTCTCCGATGCAAGGTTCCATGGCCTCTCCGGCTTTACTCCGGCGTACCCAAAGCGTTTCGAGCCTGGTTCTGACTCATCCGACTCAAGATCGGACCCTTTTCCAAGCCTTTCTCATTCTAGGGTTTCTCTGAAACCCTAAGCTATTCGAGGTTTTCTCTGGTTGTTTTCTTAGATCTATGCTATATATGTGTTCTACTGGAGTTTTAAAACGTTTTCCCCAATCTTTTCTTTCAAAGTTTGTTTCCCTTCGATTTAGGGTTTCTGAAAAAGTTTTAAGATGTTTTCTGACTCCTCTTCTTCTTTTCTTGGCGTGAATCTGTCTATGCTATGTTTTTATGTTCTCTTTTCTACCTCGCATGTCCTTCCCCTGTGTTCTTATGTTTGCCTTATTTTGAATATTCTTCTATTGTGCTCCGTTATTTCTTCTACTGGTTTCTATATCATGCTTTCACACATTTATCTTATGTGTTCGTTTTACCCCTGTGTTCCTTTACTGTATTTTCTACTAAGCTTTTAGTTCATTATTTGCCTTCTTCTGGACTTTGTTTGAGTTCTTTCTAAGCATGTTTCATCTACTATTTTCTTAAGTTTATACTACCTCTTTGTCTTCTGAACTTGTTTAAGTTCCAAGCTTTTCTTAAAACATGTTCTTTATGCTTCAAATTAGCTTTTTCACTATGTTTGTTTCGAGCCTGCTATTTTACCTGTTTGTTTTCTCATGAGTCTCTGAAAGAGACCTCTGAGCCTGTTTTAGTTATTTGTCTTCTCATCTCTGCATCTGATTCGAGTTGAAAACCCTAGGATTTGGGGTATTTGGCGAGTTTGATCTTGTGTGTGGACTAGGGTTCTATTATGGAACCCTGGATTCTCTCAAACCAAGTCTGAGTCTATGTACTGAATTTGAGACTCTTTGTTTGTGACTCTGAACTTTTCTATACTAGATTCTTTCTAATTAGCATGACAGTTCTTTCTTGTTTGACATGTATGTATGCTTTATATATGAGGAATTCTTCCTTAAAAAAAAGGTTTTGCCAATTTGTGATTGATTCAAAATTCCTTTTAATGAGGTTCGATTGGTTGTTACTGATTTTCTTTAATTAAACCTTTCTTCACCTTTTCTGGTTAGATCCATTCATACTAAAACTCAATTTCTGATTTTTACTGGCTGTTGATTGATTGCCTTTCCTTATTTGCACAAACCGTGTTGCTATCAAACTCTTCCCTTAAATAGTTTCTGTGTATTTGCCCTTCTTGTACTACTTTGGAAAAGATTTTGATCAAATTCTTTCCTTTTTTATTCTGCCCGTTTGAAATAAGAATCTCTTAATTAAAGGGAGACCTTATGTAATTGATTTCAAAACTATTTTCTTACCTTTTTCTTACTTGCTTTCTGCACTATAAAGGGCGACCTTTCAGCACTTTAAGACGCCTTGAGTTAAATACTCTAACATACATTACTTACTTTCAATTTCAATATTCTTACACTTCACTCAACACTCTACTCTCTTCTGAGATATTCTGACTATTTTCTTGCAATTTGGCTTTACAAGACTACTGCTTTTTACTTTCTTGTTTCCCTGAAACTGGTATGTTCTAATTTAAGTTTTAGCCTCATCCCAATGTGTTTATTTCACAGCTTCTATCATCCTGTCTACTTTGTTGTCTATGCTTAGTGTTAAATATGTATGCTGTCCTCTTTGCATCTGTTTTCTGCTGTGAATCCCCATACCCCTATTCCTCTCTATGTGTTTGAGTTAAGGTTCAGGCATGGCAGCATCCAAATTGTTGTTCATATCTGTGCTTGATCCTTTAAAGGATCCTAACTCCCAAACAATGTGGCTAACAGGCTGGTTGGGGTGTGCCAGCACTTCCAGTTGCTGGGTATGACCACCAGCCTGTCTTGGCTTTCCCCTACACCCCTTTCTGCANATTTTGTAATAACTTATGGGGGTTTTAGTGAAAAGGGAAGAGTCACTCATGTATGCATAAGGGTAGACATCATGCTCTTAGGTATTTACTTCAGCAATCGTATCCTGCTCTCATTTCTGCATTCTCGAAATCCTGCCTATAGGTTTTCGGCACTTCTGCATTTTAGAAATCATGTCTATAAGTTCTGTCTTTCATACATAGATATCACATCAATAGTTCCTGCATTTCTGCATCTCATATAGAGAACAATGTCAATAGGATTCTGCATTTCTGCATCTCGTATAGAGAACATGTCTATAGGATTCTGCATTTCTGCATCTCATATAGAGAACATGTCTATAGGATTCTGCATTTCTGCATCTCATATAGAGAACCTGTCTATAGGATCTCTTAAATTCCGCATAAACATCTATCACTAGGCAAACAGTTTATAGGTTTAAATAACAAATTGCCTTCTAGATACCATGCCTATAGGACTCCTGCATTTCTATAAACGTTTTAAAACCAACTACGCTTAGAAAGCATGCCTATAGGAGTAATCAACTGAATCTAAATCGTCTACAAGTCTAAAATCAGTGGTAACGATACTCAATACCTGCAGAACTTATGTTTTTCTATAATTAGCAAGCCTTCTTTAAAATCAGTGTACTCCTACATTATTAGATATCATGCCTATAGGTTTCACCTAGGCAAGCCATTAGGTAATTAATCAACTGCACCAGTCTTTGATAATTACAACCAGCAGGCAGGCCTAATTCGGATTTCTTATCTGAAAATATGTGATAAATCAGCCTGCTTTAACGCTTTAAGTTTAATTCAGACCATAACCAGTACGTGCAAGACATGCTAAACAATCTGTCTTTAAGTGAGGAGGCCTGTCTGAGCCTTTCTATTTGTTGTGTGTTTTTCCCCATATCTGTTACATATGTGTTTTGACTGTCGCCTAAGACTTTTATCCCTTTAAACCACGAAGCCAAATTTCCCTTCCCTTTAGGACTAGTAGTCCCAAATACCTCCGGGACTGATAGGATTTGGGCGAGTAGTAGCATGCAATAGGAAAACGAGACCATTCCGCGTTTAATACCTTAACGGGGTGGGAAAGGGTAGATATGGATATGATGACCACGCGATAACACCACGTGTATAAATGGTTACCGGGTGTTGTGTGGGGTGATCCATATTATTTATAAACTTAGGACCCCCTTCCTTTTTACTTGTTTATTTTCAGAATTTCAAAACTATTCTCTTCCCAAACTTCAACCTCTTTAACTTCTTTTATTTTAATTGCTTGCAACCATTACGTGAAAACTACCCTGTATTTATGATTCTTGCTTGCTTACTTGTCATTTTCACTTAAAGTCACAATTATAGCATGGTCGGGAACCACACTAGTGGATCTTGAGGGGTGCCTAACACCTTCCCCTCAAGATAATTTCAAGCCCTTACCCAATCTCTGGTTTTTTCTAAATTAAATTTCTTCTTCTTCAATTGCAAACCCAATTCCCAAAAGGAAATGAGTTGTCCGCCCAAATGTCATAAACCCGATTTCGCGAGAAAAAGGGGGAATCGACAGCATGGCGACTCTGCTGGGGACATCTTTAAGGCTTTTACCATTTCATGCTATTTGTGACTTTATGTTTCTTTACATGTCTTTACTTGTTTAAATGCCTTTAAGTATTTTTTCTTTCTTCTACTACGAAACTAACTTGGCTCTTTGTTTCTTTTCTTAATGCTTTCCTTTATCGCCTTCCTTTAATACTGTTGTAAATTATGAGAAACTGTTGTAATTATTACTCTATGAACGTGCAAATACATGACAATTTGTTTAATTATTGTAACTGCATATTCAACATCATATTCCACTCGTGCCAAACAAAACACCATAGCAATGCTTATAATGAGTGGTTGCGCCCTTTCGATATTATCACCCCCTAAATCCGGCAAAGACATATTTGCGGTAAAACCAGTCGATCAACGGTGTAGTCGACGGTTCCGCGCCTTTCCCTCTTGAGTTGTCCGCTCAAGGGTACTAGTCTAAAACCCCATAGAAACCCTTTCTCTTTAAATTATGCATGCATCATGGTCAAACCTAGCCGAGTCAGTTATGTTGTCCGCATAATGACTCTTTAAGATAGCCTTGTCCAAAGTCCACTGGGTTTTCCTAAAACCCAAAACGGACATCATCACGTTCTGTGCATTTATTTGGAGAACTAGAGTGCTTCATGCTAATTGTTGATATTTAATAGTCGAGTCTGGTGGGGGTAGGGTCTAACCCTTTTGTTTTGCAGAAAATGAGGCACGAGGTCCCCAGTTTCGGTATGATTAGCACACCCCCACTCTTTCTAGGCTGGTGGAGGAGTCTTCCATCAAATGACCAAATAAATGAGTGGAAAGAGAGAGCCGCCAAAGCTAGCAAAAAGTTGGAATATCTGGAATACAGTCTGTTGGAATTGGAAGGAAAAGTGAGGAAGAGAGTCACCGACTGCCAGAACTCTGAGGGAAACTAAGGAGAGCACCTGGCAAAGGCATTTTTACTGGTGAACCTATGCGAGCTGGAGGATTTGATCAACGAGAGCATTCAATCTGGGGAAGGCCCTTCTGGGGCCAAGTAAATAGGGGTTTTCTTTTCGCTTTATAAAATGTAATAAGGCCAATGGCCATTAGTGACTTTATTTCTCCTGTTATTTAGTGTCGATTTGGGATTCGTCTATCTTTTATCAATAAAATGAGGCATTTAGCATTCCAAGTTCTCCAAATCAACTTGTCGCTAGGCCTACCTCAGGCAAAAAGAGGTCCCCAAATTNACCGTTTTAGTAGGACTTTTAGTTTTTCCCTCATTAAGGAGTTTTTTTGAGATTCTGGTTTTCCTGACTCTTCGATGGTTAGATAAAAACTTCGATTATAAGTCATTATGTGGCGATGACCGAGCACCTCAGGAGGTTTGGCTTGGTGGCTGAGTAGCTCGAAGCCTGTAATTTGGAGCTGATATGGTCGAAGCTCTTTTGCCTATATCGAGGGTAGCCTATTTAAACCGGTCTTTTTGAAGTAGATTCGAAGTAATTGAAGGCATGTGATTCTGTAGCGACGGTTAGGCGTCCCCGAGTCGCGTTAATCTCGCCGGTACAGCCTCAGGCAAAAAGAGGTCCCCAAATTAGGACACGCTTTACATTCCCGCACTATGTGTTTAAATATTGCAACATTTTTATATAGTCCTCACTAACTTATCACCTTTTTTTTAACTTTTTGTTTATTCCCCTCCCCAAAGGTTAGTTCGTGAACTCTGGCAACATCAACATATTTTACAAGATCCAGGGGCCCTCCACCTACTCCTCCTCCCAGTCCTGTCAGGCACAAAAGCAAAAGAAGAATGGAAGATTCAAACAACTCAGCTGAATGGGTAGAGGTCACACGTGGTGCTGTGGTCCCCAAGGAAAATGCCTCTCAGATAGAACAAAAACTACTCAAATTCCAAGAAGAGCTCGATCAAGTCCGGAATTTGGCAAGTCTGTCATTTTCCCTTACCACTCCAGAAGTTACCTTCCCAAATACTCAGAATCCCATACCTCACCATCACTGCAATACTTGTCATACTCCCAACACTACTCCACTACTCATCCCGGAACCGTTGAACTCCACAAATGACCACTGCCGCACCCAACACAACACCCCCATCTACGTGGACACCGTGCCACACTCCACCCAGCCCATCTCAAGCACACCCGAGTCCGATGATAAGGACTTGCTCATCAGAAATCTGGCCGAAGAGCTTAAGAAGTTGACCACCAGAATTCAAGGCGTTGAAGGTAGTAAGGGAATTGAGGGGCAAAATTATGAAGATCTATGCATACAGCCAGATGCCGAACTGCCGAGGGGTACAAACCTCCCAAGTTAGAAATGTTTGATGGTACAGGGGATCCCAGGGTTCACTTGAGGACATACTGCGCCAAACTGGTTGGAGTAGGGAAAGATGAGAAGATCCGCATGAAGCTTTTCATGAGGAGCCTGAAAGGAGATGCTCTGTCCTGGTACATTAGCCAAGACCCAAAGAAGTGGTCAAACTGGGTAAGTATGGCGTCTGACTTCATGGATAGATTCAGGTTCAATATGGAAAATGCACCGGATGTGTTTTACATTCAGAATCTAAAGAAGAAACCCACAGAAACATTCCGCGAGTACGCCACTCGTTGGAGATCAGAGGCTGCTAAGGTTCGACCTGCTTTAGGGGAAGAACAGATGAACAAGTTTTTCGTCCGGGCTTAGGATCCGCAGTACTATGAAAGACTGATGTTGATCGAAAACCATAAATTTTCTGACATCATCAAGCTAGGAGAAAGGATTGAGGAAGGTATAAAGAGTGGTATGGTTACAAACTTTGAAGCTTTGCAAGCCACCAACAAGGCTCTACAGTCTGGTGGTACGTCCAAGAAAAGGGACGTAGGTGCCGTAATGGTTGCACAGAGAACCAAATCACCTGTCAAATACCAAACTTACCCAATACCTCCACTTACATATCAGCCCACTCCAAATTTCCAAACACCCGTACCCTTCTACCAAACACCACCGCCTACCTATCAATCGCCTCCACCTCCTACACACCAACCTGTTTCACCCAGATATTCCCAACCCGCACACGTCTACCAAGCTTACAACACTCAACAATCCCACTATCAATCACCTCCCCCTCGCCAAAACTTTCCTAGACCCCGACCAAATTTCGACCGCAAACCTCCCAAACAGTATACCGCCATTGCTGAACCAATCGACTAGCTGTATGAAAGACTCAAAGCTGCTGGTTATGTCACCCTTATCCCTGCTATAACCCCTGAAAATCCTTCCCAATGGGTCAACCCAAATAAAACCTGTGCATACCATTCTCGCATGAAAGGGCACACCATTGATGAATGTCGCTCCCTGAAGGATAAGATCCAGGCTTTGATTGACAACAAGATCATCGTGGCAAAGGAGCCAGCCCCGAATGTCCGCAATAACCCTCTACCAGACCACAAGGGTGGAGGTGTTCATATGATTGAAATAGAGGATGATTGGGATCCCAAAGGATCAATCGGTTTGATCACAGAAGGCGACGATCCAAAGAAACCAACAGTCACCCTTAATCCGATTGTAGTCCAGATTTAGCCTTCTGAAGATGCCGAGGTGAACATGTCCATACCACTTGAGTTTGAAACACCAGCCTCTGCAAAGACGCCAACACCAATTGAGGTCGAGTTTGGGTCCCCAAAGGCGC
>NW_017670589.1:431494-436704 GCF_001879085.1 Nicotiana attenuata
GTAACACTCAGAACATTGGGAAAAGGGCTGCATGAAATCAAGGACGGGGCCATCAACGTTAAGGCTTTCGACGGTTCTCAAAGGTCCACTATTGGGGAGATTAGCTTATGTTTGCAGATGGGCCCACTTGGTTTGATGTTGATTTTCAAGTGATAGACGTGCCGGCATCTTATAATCTATTGTTGGGACGACCATGGATTCATGCCGCCGGGGCCGTGGCATCAACACTACATCAGGAAGTGAAGTTTGAGTGGAATCACCAGGAGGTGATCATTCATGGCGACGGTAGCAATCCCATATACAGTCGCCAGACCATCCCAGCAATCGGAGGAAGAAGAAAGATAGGCGGAGAAACTTACCACTACATCGAACGAGTCAACGCCGTCGATAAAGATAAGTGGTGGGATAACAAAAATGAAAGCATATTGAACTAGAGCGGGTATGAACCTAGCAAGGGACTTGGCAAGAATCTCCAAGGAATCTCTAAGCCCATCAAGCTCAAGAAACCTGGCACTACCTTCGGATTGGGATACGAGTATACCTTGGGAGGAATTCAACCACCGGTCGCCACTATGGCGCGGTCCTTACTATCCATTGGAGCAGCCAATACCACGCTTGGAACAGACTTTCCAACCGGCCGACGTTATCTATGGGTCAGAAGAAGAGGAAGCACTAGCAGCAGTAAGGAATTTGTTCTTAGAAGACGATAATATGGACTGTTGTGTCATTTTCCAGGAGGAGGGGGAGGAAGGCCCTTCCATACAAGCTGTAAGCAGAGGAGCATGCCTCAATAACTGGACTATCAGAACCACCAGAGCCCGGCAAGCCTCGGGGTAGCAAGGATGAACAAACATCATGCACTATTTTATTTTACTAGTTTACTTTCCTTTCGCATTTTATTTTTTGCAAGAAAGAGCTCCGATGTTCAAAAACAGTTATGAAATTTATCAAAGCATTTCAGTTTTCTTATAAAGCTTACTCTTATTATTTTCTCTCATTACTTTACTTATACAGCATTACTATTACTTATCTTGATGAACCAATAACTGTGACATACAACGAGACAACATAGATTCAGAGGAAGATGATATCCAGAAGAGATTGTTAAAGAAGTTGAGAATTTTGAGAACAGACCTAAGTCCAACCTGGACGAAACTGAGATTATTAACTTGGGAAATGCAGAAAACGTCAAAGAAACACGAATCAGCATTCACTTATCACCGTCAGAAAAGGAAGAGTACACAAAATTTCTAAGAGAGTATGAGGACATATTCGCCTGGTCGTATAATGACATGACTGGGCTAAGTACATCTATTGTGGCACACAAACTGCCGACTGATCTAACATGTCCACCGGTGAAGCAGAAGCTCAGAAAGTTCAAGCCAGACATGAGTTTGAAAATCAAGGAAGAAGTCACTAAGCAGGTCAAAGCTAAGGTTCTCAGGGTAGTGGAATATCCAACATGGTTAGCCAATATTGTGCCACTACCGAAGAAGGATGGGAAAGTCAGAGTCTGTGTCGACTACTGGGATCTCAACCGGGCCAGTCCAAAAGATGACTTCCCCTTGCCGAATATACACATCTTGATTGACAACTGCGCCAAGCATGAGCTGCAGTCATTTGTTGATTGTTTTGCTGGGTACCATTAGATATGGATGGATGAAGAGGATGCTGAGAAAATAGCTTTCATTACACCGTGGGGAATGTACAACTACAAGATGATGCCGTTTGGGTTAAAGAATGCAGGGGCCACCTACATGAGGGCCATGACCACCATTTTCCACGACATGATACACAAGGAGATTGAAGTGTATGTAGACGACGTCATCATTAAGTCCAAGAAAGCCGCTAATCACATGGAAGATTTGAGGAAATTCTTCAATAGGCTGAGAAGGTACAACCTGAAATTGAACCCGCAAAATGTGCATTCGGGGTTCCAGCTGGAAAATTGCTTGGGTTCATTGTGAGTCGCCGAGGGATCGAATTGGATCCATCAAAGGTCAAAGCTATTCAAGAATTGCCACCGCCAAAGAACAAGAAAGAAGTAATGAGTTTCTTGGGGAGACTTAACTATATCAGTCGGTTCATAGCACAATCTACTGTCATCTGTGAGCCAATCTTTAAGATGCTGAAGAAGGACGCTGCTACCAAATGGACTGATGATTGCCAAAAGGCCTTCGACAGAATCAAGGAGTACTTGTCAACACCGCCAGTTTTGGTCCCGCCCGAGCCAGGTAGACCCCTAATACTCTACCTTGCGGTATTGGTGGAGCATTCGGATGTGTTCTGGGGCAACGTGATGAAACAGGGAGGAAGGAGCAGGCCATCTATTATCTCAGTAAGAAGTTCACCCCATACGAGGCCCGGTATTCTCTGTTGGAACGCACCTGTTGTGCTCTGACTTGGGTAGCTCAGAAGTTGAGGAACTATTTCTGTGCTTATACTACGTATCTCATATCAAGGATGGATCCTTTGAAGTACATCTTCCAGAAGCCCATGCCCACTCGCAAGCTAGCCAAGTGGCAAATCCTGCCGAGCGAATTCGACATTGTCTATGTGACCCACAAAGCAGTCAAGGGACAGGCAGTAGCAGATCACCTTGCGGAAAATCCTGTGGACGGAAAATATGAACCCCTGAAGACGTATGAGGAGGTATCATTCATAGGAGAAGACATTGCAGAATCCTATGATGGTTGGAGGATGTTTTTCGATGGTGCAGCAAATTTCAAAGGAGTTGGCATAGGAGCAGTTCTAGTGTCAGAAACCGGCCAGCATCATCCGGTATCCGCCAAGCTCAGGTTCCCCTGCACTAACAATATGGCCGAGTACAATGCCTATATCTTAGGGCTCAAGATTGCCATTGACATGAACATCCAAGAGTTGCTAGTGATTGGAGATTCAGATTTGCTTATACATCAGGTCCCGAGAAGAATGGGCAACCAAGAACTCCAAGATACTCCCATACCTACATCATGTACAGGAGTTGAGAAAGATATTCACAAAGACAGAATTCCAACATGTCCCCAGGGTCCAGAATGAGTTTGCCGATGCATTGGCTACCCTGTCCTCTATGATACAACATCCAGATAAGAATTTCATTGATCCTATTCCCGTGAAGATCTACAATCAGCCAGCTTACTGTGCTCACGTCGAAGAAGAAGCAGATGGAAAGCCTTGGTTTCATGACATCAAGGAATATTTGGCAAAAGGAGAATACCTAGAGCTTGCAAATACTACTCAGAAGCGCACGCTTCGAAGACTGTCCAATAATTTCTTTCACAACGGAGGAATCCTGTATAGGAGGACTCCAGATTTAGGATTACTAAGGTGTGTCAACGCGAAGGAAGCATCTAAACTGCTGGAGGAAATTCATGCTGGGACCTGTGGTCCGCACATGAACGGCTTTGTCTTAGCCAAGAAGATACTCCGTGCTGGTTACTTCTGGATGACTATAGAGACGGACTGCATCCAGTACGTCCGAAAATGCCACCGCTGCCAGATACATGTAGATATGATAAGGGTGCCACCAAATGAGCTTAATGCAACAAGCTCGCCATGGCCGTTCACCGCATGGGGAATGGATGTTATTGGACCAATCGAGCCGGCCGCATCAAACGGGCACATGTTTATCCTAGTAGCAATTGACTATTTCACCAAATGGGTTGAAGCAGCATCTTACAGAGCAGTGACTAAGGAAGTCGTGGCAGACTTCGTTCGTGACCGTATCGTTTGTCGATTTGGGATTCCAGAATCAATCATTACTGACAATGGTTCCAACCTCAACAGCGACTTGATGAAGGCTATGTGTGAAACCTTCAAGATCAAACACAGGAATTCCACAGCTTACAGGCCTCATATGAATGGAGCCGTAGAAGCCGCCAACAAGAATATTAAGAAGATACTAAGGAAGATGATAGAAAAGCATAAACAGTGGCATGAGCAGTTATCATTTGCTTTATTGGGGTACCGCACCACAGTCTGCACATCAACTGGGGCAACTCCCTACATGCTGGTTTACGGTACAGAAGCGGTCATTCCCGCCGAGGTAGAAATTCCCTCCCTAAGGATCATACAGGAAGCAGAACTCGACGATGCAGAATGGGTGAAGAGTCGTTACGAACAGTTAGCCCTCATAGATGGTAAAAAAATGAATGCAGTTTGCCATGGTCAGCTCTATCAGAACAGAATGTCCAGAGCCTTCAACAAGAGAGTCAAGCCAAGACGGTTCACACCGGGGCAACTGGTGTAAAAGAAAATTTTCCCGCATCAAGATGAAGCCAAAGGGAAATTCTCTCCCAACTGGCAGGGTCCGTACACGGTTCACCGGGTTCTGACAGGAGGAGCCCTCATACTTGCAGAAATGGACGGGGAAGTTTGGCCAAAACCAATCAACTCAGATGCAGTCAAGCGCTGCTATGTGTAATCTTATATTTTCCTACATGATGTAATTTGAACTACGTCTGACCTGATTCCCGTTTAAGAGGGGATATGTAGGCAGCCTTATGGGTTCGGTCACAATTCAATAAAATTTTCATTTCCCCCGCAATTGGAAACTGGGGCAGAATTTTGAGAAGGACCTCAAAATTCCGAAGTAACTTCAGCCGATCATTGCAAGCAACCGTCAGAAGCAGCAGCCCAGTAAACTGGGGCAGAATTTTGAGGAGGACCCTCAAAATTCCGAAGCAAGAGAGGTTGCAGTGTCCTGAACCACGTCACAGTCGTCGGTTCATCTAAAAAACTATTTCTTATATACTTACTTCATATCCTTTAACAAACTCATGCATATCTACTATCGAAATCTCTTTGTTCAGCAACGCTACTCCTATGACACATACCGTGTCATCAGATCAGAGCCGAGCAGGTCAAGCAAAGTCAGTGGGGACACAAACTAACCTTTCCCTTTTACGAAACTCACGATTTTTCTTTGGATGCAGGCACCCAAGTCACAAAATCACCGAATATATTATGCAATCATACCGAATCGTCACACCTATTCGCATTTGCTATCCGCACACAATATCCCCAGTAGCCACAATATCACAATCAGCTACCAGCTATCAGCTAAGAATTTTTATTACTACTCGTTTTTTATCTCCTGCATAAGGCTACTATTCTGCCTTCCGAGTTAAGCTCTACTCACCTGCATTCTTGCATTGCATAAGGCTACTATCCTGCCTTCCGAGGTTAAGCCTCTACCTCCATTCCGCACT
>NW_017670589.1:437179-444303 GCF_001879085.1 Nicotiana attenuata
ACAAGTACAACTTGAAAGTCTCCAATTATTGCATGAAAAATCTAGAACACATTAGCACCATTCTCTAGAGTCATCCACTCTACCCAAACTACAATTAGTCCGATCAAAAGAACCGAACAACTTGCGCCTCATTAGCACTTTAGACACCATAGAATGTAACCATGCCTTAATGCAACCAAACCACTTCCTATTCTATGCACCGCACACCCTTACCAATAACCACTCAAGACATCCCGTGATTCTCATACACCTATAGAAGCATAATATAACCTTGCCTTAGTCGAAAATTCTTCCTTTACTCGAGCCATCCTCGGGCTCAATCCCCGCAAACCATAACTGATTCACCAGCACGCCTCCAACTGGAACCAACATAGCACATAACCGTGCAATCAGCTAATCCATAGCAAACTCCCCCACTTGGCTCGAAGCCATAGATCAAAACACACACAATAACCCATAACGCATATACTTAATTGCTGCCATAATACCACAGTGAGATTAACTCAATCTGTCATAAGCTCATGGAACACCGACCGTCTTGTACTTCATATCTTCTGCAAATCACGCATTCACTCTCGTAGCAGTCAAGCCTACTCTCTTGAGCAACTCAAATTCAAATTGCACACATATATTTCACTTGTGAATGAGATCTTCTAACCAATAACATAAGGATCATACAACCTCGGAACGCTTCGCAGGAGATAACCCACCTGTTTTGCCTCAAACTAACATTTCTGTATACCTTCCACCATCATAAACATTGCATAGTCATTTAGTCTTCCTGAGTCTGAACTCATTCCGCGACATGAAATTTACTTCACTCCCTACTAGGAAACATGAAAAGATTCATTATACGCCCATAACTCGGGGATATACCTCAAATCAAGATGGAAATCAAGCACCTAATAGTTCTTCTATCCTCCAGCAGACCCTTCTCGTCGTTTCCAAATCATATGAATACAACTCGCAGACAATAACATATTCATCGCATGGCCACCCAACTATCACTTCTGCTAATAGGGGCACTACCGAACATACAAGTTCAACAAGACACGAGCTCACATAACCAGCACCTCGGTGCTCAAGCTATAGGCAAAAATCCGGCCTCAAGTCCTCCAGACTGGCCCAATATCAACACACAGAGATCACATCTCGCCCCTCGATCAGGGAATCACAAGCCATCGATGCACATCTGATACTGAGCACTCATGTGCGCATACGAACGCGTGGAAGGAATTCAAAGAGTTACATTTCAAGCTGAATCAAGGACGCACGATAAGAATTTCTGGAATATGGAGTTTTCCTAAAGGTTCTGCAGCCTCTCGAGGATAAATACAGACGTCTCTGTACCGATCCACGAGACTCTACTAAACCTGCTCATGACTCGTGAGACCTATGCAAACCTAGGCACTAATACCAACTGTCACGACCCTATTCCCCGAACCCGGTCGTGATGGCGCCTCTCGTGAAGACAAGGCCAGCCAACTAAACCCAATTTAGCTTTTTAACTAGTTAAACAACATAAAGCAGTCTAAAAGATGACTTAATAATATTAAGTAGCGGATAATATCAATAAAATACGGAAGTACAACCTAAACACCGCCCAAACCGGGGTGTCACTAGTCATGAGCATCTACTAAGGTCTAAATACAACTGACAAAGTCTAAAATATACTAAGTACAGACTATTATAATGAAGAGAGAGAAAACTAGTACTGCGAACACCGTCAGCTACCTTGCTAAACTCCGATGACTCTGCCTCCGATCATCCAATACCCGCTACCGGGTCCAAAAAATACCTAAATCTGCACACAAGGTGCAGGGAGTAAAATGAGTACTCCGACTCAGTGAGTAATAATCATAACTAAAGTCTGAATGGTAAGAAATCACGAAAAGTGCATCAACATGCTGTATAGAAGCAGTTCAAAAACCAGTAAGAAGCAGTGAACCTGTAAAATCCCTTAAAACATCTTAGCTCAGTTTGAACTTCTTGAAAATGACTTTTTCAACTGTTACACAAATGAATGCAGAACAACTAGTGCAGATAAGCACAAAAATCTGCTCCTCGGGCACAAATACACAATTAAACAGGTAAATGACAGGAAAATAAGAAAGATAAGCTTATAAGGTTCACCCCTCGGGTACAATGTCGACAAATCTGCCCCTTGGGCAATATCTTAGAACAGTACCAGCCCCTCGGGCAATTACATGGAACAATATCAGCCCCTCGGGCAATCACATAGAACAATACCAGCCCCTCGGGCTATATCTCACATCACAATGGGTACCCGCTCTCACTGGGGGTGTGCAGACTCCTTGAGGGGTCCCTTACGGCCCAAGCGCAATAACAAGCCATCTCGTGGCATCAAATCTAGGCCCTCGGCCTCATATCAATCAAACCACCTCGTGGCGTACATATCTTAGGCCCTCAGCCTCAAATCAGTATCAGTGTTTCCTCACAACATGGGCCTTCGGCCTTACTCAGTTAAAAATCCTCACAAGCCCTTCGGGCAATAGTAAAATAGTGTTTCTCAGCTCAAACATCATTTAAAATATCATTTAAGTCTCAAAACTGAGTAAAAATGGCTGAGTAGTAAAACAGTGGAAAATAACATGACTGAGTTCAAGTAGTAGGTCAAAACAGTGAGGAAAAAAGCAATAGTAAAAGTCTAGATAGAGAAACTCTAGCGATTTGGGCGATTCTAGGGCGACTAGAGAGAAACCTCGCTATGGGCACGCCGGCCGGTGGCCAACCTGTTCCAATGGCTGGTCAGCCTTCCCCCTCCAGCACAACACCCTCTACTGCCCCAAACACAAACATCCAGCCATTAGATTACTCAAAAATGCTGAAACCATGCACAATAAATGCTTCCACGCAAGAACGTAAAGCTTCTGTTGATCCTATTCCATTGAGACGAGTAGCAATTCTCAATGGGTACCCTATAGTAGTGTTTACTGAGATAGAAGTTGAATGAATGAATGTCATTGAGGGACTTCAATATGCAGTGGTTGGAAAATTTGCTTATGGATAGCCAGATCTTAATAAAATCTGACGTATTGTTCCTGCACAATGTGGGATTAAGGGAGAGTGTAATATTGGGTTCTTAAGAGATAGGCATGTTCTTATTAGATTGACCTTGTGGCAAGAAATTGTAGATTTTTCATCTAAAGGAGCTTATTATGTTACTGACAAAGCAGGTAATGAATATCTATTACGACCTCTCATATATGATGCTAACTTTAAAGCTGGGGAGGAAACTCCTATGGCTATGGCATGGATATCATTCCCAGGTTTGTTGCCTACCTACTTTGTTAAGGAGTGCTTATTCTCACTTGCTTCAGCTGTGGGAAATCCGTTACACTTAGATATGGCGACAATAAATAAGACTCGTCCAAGTTGTGCTCGAGTTAAGGTCTTTGTTGATTTATTAGCTGACCTTCCAAAGAAGGTGAGAATGGACATTGTGAATAAGGCAACTGGTGATATAAGGACAGAATGGGTGAACATCAAATATGACATGATGCCTAAGTATTGCAAGTAATGTAAATTACAAAGCCATGAGGAGATTGAGTGCTGGCATTTGCATGCAGAATTGATGGTTAATGATCAGATTAAACAGGCTACAGTAGTGAAAGGGAACAATAAGGAGTAGACTAATCAGCCTCTAAAGATTCTTTCAAGTGGGAAGGTTGTTGGGAATGTTAATGTAACCGGTGAACAATGGAAGGAGGTTAGGGATAATCGTGTGAAGAATGGTGATAAGAAGATGGATGCTTTAGTTCAGAAGGGTAAAGAAATTATCCCAACAGGTAATACTAATGTGTAGCAAGTGCAAGATGAAAAGAAGGTGCAAGTGTCCAACAAATTTGCAGCTTTGGAGGCTATTGAGGAAGGGAATGAGCACAATCAGTTGGCTATTGTTGAGGCTGCTCAAGAAGTGACTCAAGCGGAAAAGATCTCTCCTGCTAAGGAAAAGAATCGAGGTTCAGGTAGTAGAAGTCCCAAAAAAGCATCACCTACTGGAAATAAGAAAGGATTAAATCCTCCAGCCCTAAACTTTAATCCATTCTCAAAAGGGAGTGAAGCAGCAAAGCAAGGGGTATCTAATACTCCAACTGGAAGAATGAGTGGTGAAAAATTGAATATGGAGACTACCTCACAATGGGTACAAAGAGCTTTTGTTGGCAATGCTGTAGCTACTAATACATCTTATCAGGAGATTCCATCTCAAGACACAAGGGTTGGTGAAAATTTAGGAAAGAAGCAGAAAAAAAAAGCACATGAAGAATCAGATGCAAGTGATGATTTGTTTACATCAACAGAAAAGGTCAAGTGGACTGGTGGTAGATTATGGGAGGATTAAATTGAAGAGGATTTAGAAGAACGAGACATTCCAGATGGTATGCAAGCTGAAAGAGATTCAGATGTTGATATTGAAGAAGAGGAGCAAAGTGTATATAGTAGAGGTAAATATTAACAAACGAGGAGGGGCTGATCAGCAAAGTTTAGGAGGTATCCAAAGACTACTGATGAGAACAAAGAAGGAAGGGGTGATGCAGATAAATGCTAATAATGAGACAGGAATCCCATTGCTGAAACANACCATAACCGTTTCTCAGATCAACCATTCATGAAGCCACTTCTCCTTTGGCAAAGATCATAGCAAATTTCTGAGCCAAGCCTCGATATTATCCTTCCAACATGCTGAAATCGAATCAGTTTGTACTCATTTCAGATCCCGAAGATCTCATCTAATCCAACACCACTACTCTGGTGACATGACACATCAACACAATCTAAAGCCATAACTTGCGCAATCCACGCACCAATAAGAAACAATCCGAACATACTCAAATCGTGAAAGTGACTCAAGTGAAAGAGCTGTACTGCAAGCTCACCAGTACCACTACAACACAAGGTCGAGAACTCGTCTCATAGCACAGAAAAGTAATTCATAGATCACCTCAGAACACTAGTAGCTCAATAACAACTGAATCAACACACCCCTCAACAATACAATTCGGAGCCAACCAAGCCGACTCAAGTTAGAACACGCATCCACAATGGCCTGCCAACAAACTCCTTATCAAGGAAACCGTGAAGCTGCTCCTTCCACCCCATTAACTCTACCGGTGCCATACAATACGGCGCCCGGCATCAAATTAGTACCGAAATCAACAACCTTGCCCGGCGACATGCCTGGCCACAAGAAACACATCAGAAAAGTCCCTCACCACCGGAACTGAATTAATGGTAGAAGCCTCTGCACTGACATCCATCACGAAAGCCCAAATAAGAGAGACAATCCTCCCCAGTCGTCCGCTGGGTCTTCGAACTCCAAAACCACCCTACTAATACCATAACATCCGTCGAACCTCGCCACTAAATCTGTGTTATACCCGGTATAGCCAACATCGTCGCCTTAGTGCAATAGCCCAGAATAACATGACACGGAGACAACCATTCTGAACCCAATATCATGTCCAAAATCTAACATACCATGCAACGAAAGATCCAACCGGGTCTCCAAACACCGATAGTCACTACAAAGTGCCGATACACACAACCCACAACCACAACATAGCCTGAATATGAGAACTCCCAGTCTCCAACTCCATATAGCACACGAATCACCATACCTGATCCCAATTCCGCCGTCCGAATACATACCACATCTCTAATATCCAATCATTCCACGAGAGATACTCTAACATTCTTCTGTGCCTCCAAGCAAGCTCGGATATCAGCAGTCGATCTAATAAGAAAGTGCCGGAATACTACCGAAGTACCATCAACTTAATCACATTGCCTTTTACTGAACCATATACCCTCATCAAATTACCTCCAACTACCAATACCATTTCCTTAATCATCTGAAGATCATTCCCCTAATCATCTGAAGCTCACTTCTCTAATTATCTGAAACTGCTCGTGTTGCCTAAGGATTTTATGACCTTCTGTTCAGAATTGAATCGTAACCTTACACACGCAAATCTCAATCCTTCACAACATACCGCATATACCATACCGTCCTAGAATAACATGAGAACTTCATCTCCCTTCCGAGCCACAAACATCCATGTACTCAACTAGCCATGAACTTTCCATTTGATCCCATCTAGGAGAAAATCACTATACATCCCATGCTCCCCATGCTCGCCAAAAATATACACCTCTAACCGTGGTAAAAACCATCAAGAACTCTCCGTATTCCACTTGCACAAAACTAAATCGTCAGGACTGAATCCTTCTGACTCAACCAGGCTACGCAGGCCATTAAGACCCAAGAGCATTGTCACAAAACATCTGTATAAACTCATTACCTCATAAGTACCCAAAGAACTAATCGTATCCTTACCATACCGATTCGGCCTACTACCAAGATATCCCATCTATCCGAGTTTCCTTCTGATTTACCTTCGACTTGATACTCCCTCTTGCTGTAGCACCACAATTCCTCAACCCAGACTTACCACATAAGACCCAAGCATAAAACCATACCGTCTAAGGCTCATAAGCCGCTGAATTCTCTCTTAAGTATTCCCACAAACACCACATTCAAATTACCTACCCTGAAAGTACTTTCCTGCGAATCCAAGGCCATTACCTTTACCCTCCTGATACTGCTACATAGAACCCCATAATGATATAGAAATACTACTAGTCTTGACATCCTCCAAATGCAAAACCTCAGTTTCCAGCCACAAGTACAACTTGAAAGTCTCCAATTATTGCATGAAAAATCTAGAACACATTAGCACCATTCTCTAGAGTCATCCACTCTACCCAAACTACAATTAGTCCGATCAAAAGAACCGAACAACTTGCGCCTCATTAGCACTTTAGACACCATAGAATGTAACCATGCCTTAATGCAACCAAACCACTTCCTATTCTATGCACCGCACACCCTTACCAATAACCACTCAAGACATCCCGTGATTCTCATACACCTATAGAAGCATAATATAACCTTGCCTTAGTCGAAAATTCTTCCTTTACTCGAGCCATCCTCGGGCTCAATCCCCGCAAACCATAACTGATTCACCAGCACGCCTCCAACTGGAACCAACATAGCACATAACCGTGCAATCAGCTAATCCATAGCAAACTCCCCCACTTGG
>NW_017670589.1:448022-535717 GCF_001879085.1 Nicotiana attenuata
GCGTCGTAGACGTACTAATAACATCTTATCAGAGATACTACACTCAAGACACAAGGGTTGGTGAAAATTTAGGAAAGAAGCAGAAAAAAAAAGCACATGAAGAATCAGATGCAAGTGATGATTTGTTTACATCAACAGAAAAGGTCAAGTGGACTGGTGGTAGATTATGGGAGGATTAAATTGAAGAGGATTTAGAAGAACGAGACATTCCAGATGGTATGCAAGCTGAAAGAGATTCAGATGTTGATATTGAAGAAGAGGAGCAAAGTGTATATAGTGAGGTAAATATTAACAAAGAGGAGGGGCTGATCAGCAAAGTTTAGGAGGATCCAAAGACTACTGATGAGAACAAAGAAGGAAGGGGTGATGCAGATAATGCTAATAATGAGACAGGAATCCCTATTGCTGAAACAGGGGACCCTAGTACTGCTGCAGTTAATCCTAAAGACATTAATGTGAACATGGGAGATCCGGGTGGAATTGGGAAGCCTACTGTAATACCTAAAGTGACCAACATGAATACAAGAGAGAATGCCAGATCTGGAAATAAGTAGAAGGTCAAGGACCAAGTCAATGTGGAGATGATCAACACTGTTCCATTGGATAACAGTCAAATTAGGCAGCAACAGCCTGGGGATAAATCTATATTCTCTACTGTGCAGGCTAGAGAACTTGACACAGATGTCATACAAGATAAAGGAGCAGGTGAACACATGGAAAGAGCAGGCAAGGACTTTGATGAAGAGTTCACTGCTCAAAACTTCAGAAACATAGCAAGACAAGGTGACTTATCTCCTAGGCACATGGACAAAGCAAAATCTGCAACAAAAGGGAGGAAGAAGAATGTGAAGGATGCAGTAAATGAATCATCTATTGTTCCTACAACTGGAGTATAAACAAGGAGGACACTCAGAAAATCAAATAACCTGTAATGGATGGTCTGATATGGAATATAAGGTCTGTGAAAACCATGCATGCTTTTGAGAGGTTTATTACAATGAATAATCAACATCACTTTGAGTTTATTGGACTCATGGAACCTAAACACAAGCTAGGAAGCTGGAGAGCTATAGAAGAAGAATTGGATTTACTCAGGCGATTGCAAATGTCTCCAATAAAATATGGGTGTTCATTGATGAGGTATTTGAAGTTGATATTATATATGACATGGTGCAGCAGCTAACATTAAAATTATTTCACACTGAATCTCATGTGGAATTTATATTGACACTGGTATATGCAAAAATGTGACTCTATAGAGAGGATTGAGTTGTGGGATTCATTGTATAATTTGGCAAGAGATATGTCAGTTCCATGGCTTGTTGGGAGGGGACTTCAATGTAATATGGGATGAAGAGGAGAAATTTGGGGGACTGCCAGTTTCATTGAATGAGATTGATGACTTTAAGCATTGCATAAACACCTGCAACCTCTCAGATTTGGGCTTCAAAGGGAGTATATTCACATGGTGGAATGGGAGAGCAGAAGAAGAATGTATTTTTAAGAGACTTGATTGTTGCTTGGATAATACGGAATTTCAGCAAACTTTTCCTGGATTGGAGGTTACTCATCTTCCAAAAATAGGCTCAGACCACTGCCTATTGCTTTTAAAATGTGATATTGAAACAACACCAGTGAGGAAAGCCTTCAGATTTCTAAACTTTTGGATCAAGCATGAGTCCTTAATGAAGTGGTGAAAGAAAATTGGCATGCTAATTTTTATGCCAATCCGTTTATACTTTTCAATTATAAATTGAAGAAACTGAAGAAAGCATTGTCGGTGTGGAGCAAAGAAACATATGGGGATATATTCCAAAAGATAGCAAGCTTAAAGGAGGCTGTTTTGGTTCATGAAGCTCAATTTGAGGCTGTCCCTTCTCAAGAAAATAGAGAGAGGTTACAAAAGGTGCAGGCAGACATGATTAGATATCTTGCTATAGAAGAGGAGTTTTGGAAGAAAAAATCTGGAATGCAATGGTTCAAGGATGGAGATAGGAACACGAAATTCTTTCATGTACATGTCAATGGTCGAAGGACAAGGCTTCAGCTTAAAAGAATTCAAGACAGTACTGGTATATGGCTGGAACAAGATGAGGAAATTGCAGAGGAGGCAGTGAAATTTTTCAAGGATCAATTTACTGAAAATACTGTTCCTTCAGATTTTCGTATACTTGATCATATTCCTACACTGATAGATGGGGAGCAAAATGCAGAACTGTTGAAGCAGCCAAATAAATATGAGGTCAAGCAAGCAGTATTTGGTTTAAATGGTGAGAGTGTAGGAGGTCCTGATGGATTTACGGGAAGTTTCTATCATGCTTGGTGGGATATCATTGGAGATGACATCATTGATATGGTCAGAGCTTTCTTCAATGGACAAGAATTGCCCAAATGTGTTACTCACACTAATATTCTCCTAGTGCCTAAGAAGAAGGAGGTGACAACTTTTTCATATTTGAGGCCCATAAGCCTTAGCAACTTCGCCAACAAATCATCTCAAGAGTGATTCATGAGAGGTTAGTAGGTTTTCTGCCCAATATCATATCGGAGGAACAAGATGGATTTGTTAAGGGGGGGAGCATAGTTGAAAATGTGTTGTTAACTCAAGAAATTATAACTGACATAAGGTTGAGAAAAAAGGCAGGCCCTAATGTAGTTATTAAACTAGACATGACCAAGGAATATAGCAGGCTTTCATGGTTGTTTTTGACTAAAGTGCTAAGGAAGATGGGGTTTGGAGAGAGATTCAAAGGGTTGGTGTTTGGGATTGTGTCAAACAATTGGTATTCAGTGCTAATAAATGGACAACCCTATGGTTTCATCAAATCATCTCGAGGGGTCAAGCAAGGAGATCCCTTATCTCCTACACTTTTCATCTTGGCTGCTAAAGCTCTATCTAGAGATTTGAATGCTCTACATTTGAATATCTATTTTTGTGGTTATGGAATGCCTAAGTGGAGTCCTAAAATCAACCATTTGTCATACACGGATGATACTATCATTTTCTCTTCATCAGATGCTACCTCCCTTAGATTAGTGATAGAAGTTTTGACGCCATATTTGGCAGCTTCTGGTCAGTTGGTGAACAAGAGCAAATCTGCCCTTTATATGCATCATTTGGTTGATGTGGAGTTTGTCACAAAGGTTGAAAGAATCACTGGAATTGGAAGAAAAGAGTTTCCTTTCACTTATCTTGGGTGTCATATATTCTATGCTAGGAGGAAGATGGACTATTATCAATATTTGATCACTAAGGTTATGGATAAATTGCAAGCATGGAAAAGGAAATTATTATCAATTGGTGGCAGGGCAATCTTGATTTCTTATGTTCTCCAAAGTATGCCAATTCACTTGCTTTCTGCTGTGAATCCTCCACATTAGGTCATTAACAAGCTTCACAAAATATTTGCACAATTTTTTTGGAGTAGTACTATAGGAGGCAATAGTAGGCATTGGGCTTCATGGAATACTTTGTGAATGCCTTGTGATGAAGGGGGTATTGGGTTTAGATCACTGCATGATGTATCAAGGGCTTTATTTTGTAAGTTGTGGTGGAATTTTAGAACAAAGCCAAGTTTATGGAGTTCCTTTATGTGCCAAAAGTATTGCAAAAAGCTAAATGCTATAATTGTGCCTTGGAGGAGGGGATCTCATACTTGGAGCAAAATGTTGGAGTGTAGGGATGCAATTGAGCATAAAATTACATGGCAACTGAAGAAGGGCTCTTCTCTTTTCTGGTTTGATAACTGGACATGACTAGGGGCTTTATATTTCTTAGTTCCTCCAAATTATTTGACTGATGAAACATTTCACAATGTGTATGAAGTGGTGGAGGAAGGTGCATAGAATGTTGAGAAAATTATGAAGATTCTGCCTGAGGAGTTTGCTGTGCACATCCTGGAGAAAATTAAGCCTCCAGTTATGGAGAACACTTTGGATGTACCATACTGGATGCTTGAGACTCGTGGTAATTTTAATGTAAAGTCTGCGTGGGAGTATTTAAGGAGGAGAAATGATCCAAGACTTGCATACAAAATGATATGGGTAAAGGGATTACCTTTCAAGATCTCATTCTTCATGTGGAAAGTATGGAAAAATAAACTTCCTCTTGATGATTTCATGAGGCGATTGGGATATTTTATGCACTCAAGATGCTGGTGTTGTATTGAGCCAAAAGAAGAATTGTTGATACATTTGCTCTTCACATCACATGCTGCCAAGATAGTATGGAAATATTTCCTATCTAGAGCTGGGATATGACTGGAGGGATTGACATTGCATCAGGCGATCGCTAGCTTTTGGACAGTTCAGGTGCTGCCCAGAATTAAGCCCATTATGCAAGCCCTTCCTTCTTGCATTATATAGGAACTGTGGAAAAGGAGAAACAACTTTAAATATGGGGAAGCAGTCTCAATCAACAGGGTTATTTACTAGGTATCCTCTTCTCTTCAAGCTCTTGTAAGAGCAAGGAAGTGAGGCCATACTAATGTTCCTCATAAGTGGCAAGATCTTTTAACAATGCTGGAAAACTATACTCCTAGGCTGAAGTATGACAAGGTGATTTGGGAGTTGCCTATGGTGGGTTGGGTGAAGGTAAATGCTGATGGTGCCTCGAGGGGGAATCCGGGGAGGATTTCAATTGGTTTGTGTATAAGAAATGAAGATGGAGATTTAGTATATGCTCTTGGAAGGGAGATCAATGCTGCAACAAATACAGAAGCTGAAACAGTTGCAATTCTGGAGGCTTTAAGGATTTGTAGTGCTCACAATTACATGCAGGTATGGCTTCAAACAGACTCTCTACTCTTGAAGAATATAGTTGAAGGATTGTGGAAGCCTCCTTGGTGTATTGTGGAACAAGTGGAGGAGATTTGGCAGCTCTTGGGCAGGGGTAATTTCAAGGTCTCACATATTTTTAGGGAAGGGAACAAACTGGCGGATCATCTTGCAAACTATGCTTTGGATGTAGGAGAGATTGAATGCCATGGCTATTGGAATTTAGATTCAATTGGGAGAAGAATAGTTAATGAAGACAAACTCCAATGTCCTTATTTGAGGGTGAAAGTAGCAAGGAAGTAAGGTGTAAGGTGGCAAGGTGGGAGGGAGTTAAGAAGCATCATGTACAAATCATGTGGGAGGAGTACATGGTGAGAATGGTTTTAGCTAACAAATTTTTCTTTTTTGCAGGTCAATTTTCAGCACCTAAACTTGCCTTTCGATGGAATTTCAAATGGTGGTATTAGTGCTTTTCACTCAACCCATTTAAAGGAAAACAAAGGAAAGCATAGATGTTGATGCAAAGCAGGGTAATCTGCTGCACAGTTTAAGCAGCAGCAGAAGTTTTTTTTTTTAAAAAAACAGAAGCAAAGGTGGATATAATGCCCAGATTATTTAAGCGAAATGGGCAAGGTGGGCTAGGTGTTAGAGGAGGAAGTAATGTGATCTCAATAGATATAGGGAGTCAGGCAATAGTGGGTGTTATACAACAAGGAAGGAGTAGTAAGGAGATAAAATTCAGAAGCAACAATCAATATGTCACTCAGGTAGGAAAATTCTTTGAAAGTCAAGGTAAGGAGTTGGAATGGCAAATCTGGTACAAAGGAGCTACTGTTTTAGTTGGAGAGGAAAATAAATGAGGAGTAAGGAGGCAGAGAAAAGGGATGGGAACTTGATGGGAAATATGACATTCAAGCAGGACCAACACTTTCAAATCCTTTTAGAGGAGATGGTGTTGATCAATTTTTTTACTAACATCGTGTTCTTTTTTGCAAGAGACGTTAATGTACTCATGCCTTGCCATTTAATACGACTTCTATGGGTGGTATTAGTACTTGGTACTCATTCCCTTGAAGAAGGAACGATGGCAAGCATAAGCATTAGAAAGCAATTTTGGACAGCTCCTTGCATAAGCCTGGGTAAACTCTGGTTTTGGTGCGTAATTCTGGGCAAATTGGCTCATCATGGGCTCAAACCCATAGTGCATCAACATATTAAATTTCATGAGCTATCACCAAATACAAGGAGTTCAATAGCAGGTAAAGGGACAGTACACGAAAATGGAGCCAAGAATGACATAGCTGGAATGTCCACATTAGCAGCATGTCTCACTTGGAAAATTCATACGGAGAATCTGGGCTAAGATGGGGTTAACACTCTCATATGGAAAGCTTCTAGGATACTTCGGGACGGTTCTTGGTCAAGGATTGCACGGAAAAATCACAGGATACCACGCGCATCTGATGGCAAAAGTTATGCAATTTTTGGACAAATGTACACTCTATATCCGATGGTTTTGTTTTTGATGGGGTACGATGCTTCATGGCTCATACAAGGAAATATACATTTGTGGCTATTCTGGGCAGTGGCTAGCCAAGAGAAAAATCAATTTCAACGTCAACACAAACAAAGAGGATATGCGTGCAAAAATTGGGCAGTGGATATTCATTCAGCAGGTTATTTGTGCAAGGCATGGAAAATACAGCTGATGCTGATAAGCATAAAACTCAACATTGATAATAGGACTTGTGTAGTTTTCATTTTTTATTTTTTTTCATTGTTTAGGATTTCCTCATGACATTGTTTTATTTATTTTTCTACATATATAAAAACTAGCCCTAGGCACTGCCTAGTGGATTAAAAAAAACAGTGAGGAAATATCAATAAAAAGCCCCGAAGGGTTCAAATAGTTGGCACGAAGCCCAAATATGGCATTCAACCCAAATCATAATAATAGCAAATAAGTTCCAATCAAATACGCGGTAAAATCATCAACTGGGATGAACCAAGTCACAATCCCCAATAGTGTACGACCCCACACTTGTCAACAAACGTGTGCCTCACCTCAATATAGCACTACGATGTGCAATCCGGGGTTTCAAACCCTCAGAACATCATTTACAATCATTGCTCACCTCGATCCGGTCCAAACACTAGCCCGCGATGCCTCGCCCACACTAATCGACCTCCGGATGCTCCGAATCTAGCCACAATCAATACATAATAAGGGAACAAAGCCCACTCGAAAATGTCCAATTTAACATCAAAATCTCGAAATTGCTCGAACCCGGCCCCTCGAGCCCACGTCTCGAAATCCAATAAAATTAACATCAATGGAATCCTCATCCTCTCACGAGTTCATACATATCAAGAACATCAAAATCGGACCTCAAATGGCCCCTCAAATCCCCACTCAAAGGTCTCTTAAATCTCAAGCCCTAATTACCCATTTTTGCTACTGATTTTCCATGGATTTCAAGCTTACAAATGTTAAAATTCATCATAGAAACAAGTTTAAGGTCCAAAAATCTTACCTCCATAAAATCCTCTTGAATTCCCTCTTCAATTAGCTCTCCCAAGCTTTCTCCCAAATGAAATATGGTGAAAACCCTCTCAAAATTGCAAAGGGTGCAATATATACTTTCTGCCCAGACATTTTCGCATCTGCGGCCCAAATTCCGCTTCTGCGGTACTGCATCTGCGGTCAAGACCGCCGCATCTGCGGTCCTCACTTAAATTACCAAAATCGCATCTGCGACACATTTCCCGCATCTGCGACATCACAAATGCGGTCACCCTTACCGTTTCTGCGGTCACTGCTCATCAGGCCCCCTTTCGCTTCTGCGGCCAGTTCCTCTACTTATGCGGCGCCGCACCTGTGGTCCCTAATTCGCAGGTGAGAAAATACCAGAAGCAGAAAATTCAGCAGCTGCAACAAAATCCAAACTTCTCCGCTTAATGATCGCTGCCTACTCCGCACCAATAAACGGTAGCAAGAGAGGGTCGCAATAGCTTTTACCCGATATGAGGGTCGGGATCGAATTCCTCAGGGAGCTAGAAAGGAAGTTAATATATCTATTCAGTCTAGAATCGTGTACTTGTTCCAAATGTCACTTCCATACATTTTGGGTTTTTAGATTATAAACTACTATTATCAAACTATTAATTGAAACTAAATTAGACTACGAGATGATTGCTAAAGTTGTATCTAATGGGAAGAAGGGCACTAGGGTCGTGACATCACCTAGGTCGCTAACTGACTGGTAGATGCTACTAAGGTTCGATTGACATAATTGGGGCTTATGCTATAACCGTTGCACAATTTTACCCACTCTCACACCTCTCGGTAGAGAGAGTGATTTTGCCCAATTGACTCTCTCGAGACCGAATGGGTAGGCAAATTAGATCAAGCAACTAGGGTTCAAGTAGGGTGATTACTCTCTCGAGGTTTAACCCGTTAATTGGGACTATCATTTCTCATGAGTCCATCCCAATTCCTTGTTGGGTCAATTTTTGAGACTTAGACTTTCTTTCTCAAGAAGAGTCAAATCAACAAAGTTCAAATCAGTGTTTGCAACGACCAATTCATAGATTAAAACATAAAATCAACCCAAATAGGAAACACCCATAGTCAATCTAACCCTAGATGGCAACACCCATCAATTACCCACACTAGGGTTGAGCCACAACCCTAGCTAATGGGTTTAGCTACTCATGCTTGAAGAAGAAAATAAAGAAATAGATGAAGAACAAGACATATTAATTAAATGCTAAATTAAAATACAACAATCTATCGTTAATTTGAAGCTAAGATGCCAAAATGGCTACAGATGAAGTTCCCACGAGCGCAGCTGCTGAAATAAAATAACTGATGACCTAAAAATGGTAAAATGTTCTATTTATACTTGGCTGGAAAAACTGGACAAAATTAACCCTGCGGGGTCAGTGCGGGCCGCATGAAATGGACTGCGCCGCACTAGGCTCTTTGACTTCAATTCTGGGCTCTCTGAATTTGGGCTCCGCGGACCGCACAAAAAGGTAGTGCGGCCGCGGAGCCTTTACCGCGGACCGCTAAATATGTACCGCGACCGCTTTGCCTGAAGCCCACTTTTGTCAACTCTCTGACCCATCTAGTGCGACCGCATTCGACTTTGCGCGGTCCGCGCTAGGCTTGTTTGCCCTCAGTTTACTTGGTCTTTGATACTTGAGCAGGTTTCACTCCTTTTGAGCCGATCCTTGACATTTCGTTACTTTGTCAATCAAACCTGCAATCAAGTACAACTTATGAGCCTTTTGGGACTATTTTGTAACAATTTATATTCAAAGCATAGGCAAGTAGGAGAATAAAACACGTTAAAATCCCTACTTATCAACTCCCCCAAACTTAAGCCTTTGCTTGTCCTCAAGTAAAATAAATAAGACCCACCCTTTAAGGGAAAATCCAAGTATTTCCAGCTATCCTAAAGTAACCTCAACAAGCATCAATTGGGACTAACAATTGCCCTCAATACGAATGAATCATCAACAACATTTAAACTTTGAAAAACCATGGATCAAGTGAGACACAAGAGCATCAAGAGTTGACTCATTACATCAAAGAACTCTCTCAATTACTTTGGTCGATGTGGAACCCAAACTCACACATCCTCAACTTTCCCTAAGCAAACCTCACCTTTTAGAGTATTGACACACAAAACGAGGTTAATGGGAATTCACTCATCTCTCTCAAGAAAAAGTCACAAGTCCGGCTCTAAGTACCATATGCTTGACCCTCATGTAAGTATCCACTAATGCAAGCGTCATTCAACTCAAGATCATATAGGGCTTTTGTGGAGTCAATGTGAAGGCTTTTGGGTAAGGGTAGGACATGTTTTTGTTCAAGTGGGTTCAATCTTCCTTTAAGCACTTCTCTTGTTGTTTTTTTTGATTCATTTCGCACAAGTCTCTTGACTCTTTGAGTCATTCACTTCTTTCTAAGGGGTTAGAGAGACACACTGTCACTGTTTCTTTTGCGTTTCAAACCATTTCTCCTTTTTCAACTTTCCACGCCTTTCTTTCTATGCTTTTGTTGAATCCCCTTGAGATAATTTTTACATTAGGCTTTCTTTTTGTCTTTCTCTTTTCTTTTCTTTTTCATTGCCTTCCTTTTCTTTGCTTTTGTATCTTTTACCACTTTGTTCCCTTTCTCGTCTCTCCCCCCAAACTTAGACTTTTGCCATTGCTCAAGAAAAGATCGGGTGCCAAGAGAGGGTATAATTTAGAACGGGTATAGGCTTGTAGCATTGGTTCTTGAAAGAAAAAGGTTTAAGGCTCAAAGAGGTTAGCTAGGGATTATATCATTGGTAGGCTATGAAATTGTTCAACTACCATTTGGATCAAGGAGAGCCTATAATTACTTCTCAAGTCGAATTTCACTCAAAATTTCGCCTCAACAGACATTCAGGGCAAGTTCTAGACCATTGGCTCGGGACTTGGAATCACAATTCGATTTCTCACCACGCAAACTCAAGGATTGCTAAAGATATAGAGTCGGGGGCCCACAATAACCTTAGACACGATTGAGCACACAATAGTCCGAAAGACCACATGATGATTGTTTGGTCAACGCAAGAGTCTCAAGGTCGCTACTTTCACCATCCTAAACACAACCACTTGTCTTTGACCATGGGATCAAAGGCAAATGTGTTAGGCCCAAGTGAAGCTTTGCTTGAGGTACCCTTAACTATAAACTACCAAAAACAAGAAAAACAAAAATGGACTCAAACCCTTAAGAAGGTTGTCATGCCATCTATCATTGGGAAGAGCCACCCGGTTCACACAATACTCCACCTTTGGAAAGAACCGTGGCATTATGAAAACCAAAGGCTTATTAAAAGCGTCAAAACAAAACAAAAAGCTATGAGCCTATATAAGAAGCCAAAAAACGAGATTTTTTTACGAAAAATATAAAATAGAATGAATATGTACAAAGGGGGAATGAATATACAACGGGGGATGAATATATACAATAATGTAACTTTATATACAGACCAAAAGGAAGATAAAAAGTACGATGAAAGTAACTAAATATAAAGTTATATACATACCAAAAGAAAATCAAAAGAAAGCATAAACTAAATCAATCTATATATACGGTCATCCAATGGATAAAAGTAGGGCACACCCTCTCAAATAAAAGCTGGCATTGTCCCCAATGCCAACTAAAGCAAAAACAAGCATAAAAAAGTATAGGGAAAGGATATGAAGACTCCCTAATCCGTGTCCATCTGTATGGGATCATGAGTGGTCCCCAGGTCCTCTATATGCACGGGACCCTCAAAATGGTTCCCCGTCTCCTACTGCTCAGCTGCTGGGACTGGGGCCTGGACCTGGACGGGCTGAATATTAGGAATATCCTGTGGCTGACTGGAGGAAACCTCCGGTGGGTCCGCCAACTGGATGATTGCCTCATCTGCACTGGGGAGCTTCCTCTTCTTCCTAGGAAGCCTCTGTGGCTGCTCCTGTTGTGGCTCTACTGCTGGTACTGTTGCTGGAGCTGGGTCCTCAAATAGCAAGTCTAAGGGCCGCTGGTCTGCCTTCAGCTTGTGCACATCTGCTCTAAGCTCCTTCACAGACTCATTGGAAGCCCATGTTTTCCGCAGTTTCCTGTGCTCCCTGGCAAGCTCCTTCAGAGCCTTGCCGTGTGAATCCACTGCCTTAGACAAGGCATTCTGAGTACTGATGATCTTTTCCTGGTATTCCAGGATCTTCTTAAATGTGTCCTCAATGGACTGTGGAATCTGTGCTGCCTATGGTGCTGACTGAGCCGCAATAGTAGAAGACAGTGTAAACAACTTGGATGACGCAGCTGACATCCAGTTGTTCAAGCTATGAAATGCCTGGCTCAACTGGTAGGCAGTGATAGGATGGGCCCGGGAAGACGGAATCCCCGGGCCAGCTGAAGTAGAAGGACCAGCAGTAGTGGAAGGTCCCGGAGGAAACTTAATGGTGGTGGAGGCAGGCTCAGTGGAAGTGAGCTCAACGGAGGGCTCTAACGCAACCGGCTCTTCAGACTGGCCAGTTGGAGCAGAGGCAGGCGGCTTGTAATTCTTGTCCTTGGGGTTGTCTGGCCCCTTCAAACTGTACCACGAAAATGGAGCCACAAGTTTGACCTTGATTACAAAAGGTCTCTTCTCCACCTTTAGGTCCCGGAAATACATAGTGAGGTTGTTGGAAAAAGGATAGTTCCGGTCATCATCAAGCCCTACTGCAGAAATGACGCGGGACATAACATTGCCCACGTTGATAGGATATCCCGCCATAATAGATGCAACAAGAACAGCCCGGGCAAGTTGAATAGTCTGATCATGGGTAGTGGTGTCAAGCCGACTGCACACAAAAGTCAACCACCCCCTAGCCTCAAAGTTAAAGGTCTTCCGAAATATTTTGGTCCCTGCTTGCAACCACTCTAGAACAGTACCCGGGATTGCCAAGTATGAAGCTAACCACGGACGAACCTCTTCGCCCATTGCCAACTTTTCATTGTAAAGGGTCTCATCTTCGTCATTGAACCCCAAGTATTCATTGAGTGCCTTCGCAGTAAATACCACCTTTTTGTTCCGCACTTTGGTCACTTTTGTGCCCTTCAAGATGCGGGCCACATTGCTATAGAACTCCTTGACCATGTGCTCATTCGCCTTACACATTCACTCCGAAAATTCGCCCAACCCACTCGAGTTTGAAACTGTCTATGCATATTTAGGTGTAGGGGAAGAAGGTCTCGCTCAATAAAACTCCTCTCAAGAATCAACTTTCGTAGTGGCCACCATTCCCTAAACTTGTGGAATGCTACCTGACTGACGAACCTATCCTCCCAAGCTGTGGGATTTCTAGTTCGGTCAACACCCCCAACCTGAGGTTCACCACCCCCCTGCACCTCTCTAGCACCTTGAACCTCCTCTTCTCCTCCTTCTGCACTCTCCCAGACAAAGAAGTTGTGGGGGAGGTGCAGTAGTCCCCACTACCGGATGTCGAGCCCTCAGATGACTCATGCACAACATTGATTGGCTGTCGGACAGTGGGTGATGGCGGAGGAGTATTATCACTCAGTATAAACCTTCCGGGCCAGTCAGGGACATGAGTGGGAATGGAATCTAAAGAGACATCCTGTGAAGGCACGTACTCATTCCTCGAAGAATGAGAAGCAGCTCTGTCTGCAGCTTTTATTAGCTTCCTTGTCTTTTTTATGCTTTCCCGAACTTAGGGAGGGAGTTTTATCATCTTGCCTTTGCCTCCCCGGGAGGAGTCACCTCTGTCGGGTTGTTTGGAGCCCTTTCCTTTTTGTTTTACCATTGTTTGCAAGCACACACATCTAACATTGTTAGTTTAAGCACAGGCAGTGAAACAGATGATAAATGAATTGCAGAATAGAAGCCCAAAAGTTGCAGAACATGTTGCAGACACAGTGCACCGCGGCCCGCACAAATAGGAGTGCGGCCGCATTGGAGGCACCGCGGACCGCACTAAAGCAACCGCGATCCGCATTAGGGCAGGGTCTAGAAAGCGACCTCTCTGAATCTCTCCACCGCGGCCCGCATGAAGTGGTATCGCGGCCGCGGTGGGCCACCGCGGACCGCACAAAGTGCAATACGGCCGCGCTTGGCGAGAAGTCACTTTCCCATAAAATCAACACCGCGGTCCGCATAAAGTGGTACCGCGGACCGCATCAGTGCACCGCGGACCGCACTAAAACGATCGCGGTCCGCGGAGGGTGCTTAGTTCAGGCACTGAGTTAGGGTTCCAAATTTTTTTACAATATAGTTCAAGTCATCACCTACTTTGTCCCTACTCAATTTACCCAGTTAATAATAGTCCTTAGGCACACAAAAATTAACAGTTACACTAACCTAATCTAACAAATAGAGAAAAATGGGAAGAAGAAGAAGCTATGGGCTACTGTAAATGAAACAAAAACTAAAATTAAGCAAAAAGAAATGATTGAGATGTTACCAGATGTGTATTTGTAATGCAAGTAATCGCACTAAGCAAGAATGACGGTCAAAAGAGAGGATGAACAGTAAAAAGGAGCTCTGAGAGTTTAGGGTTCGAAAAGGGTAAAAGGAGACCCTTGAGTTATATTTATAGAAAAAGGTGTGGGACCCAGTCTTACCTACCAGCGCGGCCGCACAAAACGGACCGCGGACCGCAATGGGTTTGTTCAGAAGAAGTCTGAGAAGGCAACCTCCGCGGTCCGCACAAAACAGACCGCGGCCGCGGAGTTCCACCGCGGTCCACACTAAATGCAATGCGGCCGCAGTGGCAAACTTCAGAGAGTACCTCACTTGGCCTTCACTAGTGACGACCGCACAAAGTGTAATGCGGCCGCACTGGCAACTTCAGAGACTGTTCCATTTTTCCAAAATGTTTTACACTGCATCAACACAATCCCTGCAACATCTCACAACCAATTAGTCCAAAAATAAAACCTAAACTACAAAGAAAATCAAAGAAAACAAGAAGAAAAAGACATGGGTTGCCTCCCAAGAAGCACCTGATTTAACATCGCGGCACGATTCGGGTTACCATCATATCACTTCAAATGAACAACAGCCGCCACATGGCTATCATCAAACTTCCCAAGATAATGCTTGACACGGTGACCATTCACTCTAAAAACTTCACCACTTTTGTTCTTCAACTCTAGAGCACCAAATGGGGTCACACACGCAACTTCAAATAGACCACTCAACTTAGATTTTAGCTTTCCCGAAAACAACCTTAGACGAGAATTGAACAAGAGGACCAAATCACCAACATTGAACTCCTTTCCACGAGCATATTTGTCATGAAGGTACTTCATCTTATCCGTGTACAATGACGAAATGGAGTATGCATGGAACCGGAATTCATCAAGTTCATTGAGTTGTTCAACACGAAGATTGACCGCAACATCCCACTCAAGATTAAGTTTCCTCATGGCCCACATGGCCTTATGCTCCAACTCCACTGGTAGATGAGATGCTTTCCCAAACACCAACCGATACGGTGATATACCAATTGGGGTCTTGTAAGCGGTCCGGTAAGCCCATAGAGCATCATCCAACTTTTTAGACCAATCGGTCCTATTGGCATTTACGGTCTTGGACAAAATACTCTTGATCTCCCTGTTAGACACTTCAACCTGGCCACTTGCTTGCGGATGATAAGGTGTAGAGACTTTATGGTTGACACCATACGTGGATAGCAAGGTATCAAAAGCACTATTACAAAAATGCGATCCTCCATTACTAATGATTGCCCGGGGTGTACCAAACCTTGTTAAAATGCTCTTTTTAAGAAATGCCACCACACTCCTAGCTTCATTGTTGGGCAAGGCCACGGCCTCAACCCATTTTGACACATAATCCATTGCTACAAGAATGTAAGTGTTCCCACACGAGCTAACAAAATGGCCCATAAAGTCAATACCCCAAACATCAAAGATGTCAACCTCAAGAATTGTGTTAAGAGGCATCTCGTCTTTCTAGGAAATCTCGCCCGCTCGTTGGCATTGATCACATCTCTTTACTAAATCACTCGTATCTTTAAACAAAGTCGGCCAATAGAAACCACAACTCAAACTTTCGAAGCCGTCCTCACCCCTCCATGATGGCCACCATAGGGGGAGGAATGACAAGCCTCCAAAATACTCAATTTCTCACCCTCCGGGACACACCTTCGAATCACACCACCCCTGCAAATCTTAAACAAGTACGGTCATCCCAGTAGAAATCCAAACTATCCCGTTTGAGCTCTTCCTTTGGTTAGAAGAGAGCTCACACGGAACAATTCCAGTTACAATGAAATTGGCAATGTCCGCGAACCATGGCATGTCACACATTGACACGGAAAGAAGTTGCTCGTCGGGGAATGTATCATTTATCTCTAGGCCGTCACATGGCCTTCCTTTCTTTTCCAAGAGGGACAAATGATCCGCCACTTGGTTTTCATTTCCCTTTCGGTCCACTATTTCTAAGTCAAACTCTTGAAGAAGTAACACCCATCTCATCAATCTTGCCTTGGAATCTTTCTTGGTCATCAAATACCTAAGGGTGGCATGGTCGGTGTGCACGATTACCTTGGACCCTATAAGATATGGCCTAAATTTTTCCATGGCAAATACAATGGCCAATAATTCCTTCTACGTCACCGTGTAATTCCGTTGAGCTTCATTCATAGTCTTACTTGCGTAGTACACGGGATGGAACATTTTGCTCACTTGTTGGCCCAACACCGCCCCAACCTCAACGTCACTTGCATCGCACATTAGTTTGAAGGGCAAACTCCAATTGGGTGCGGTAATGATCGGGGTGGTGGTCAATTTGTGCTTTAGAAGTTCAAAGGCCTCCATGCATTTTTCATCAAACACGAACTTAGCATCTTTCTCTAGCAACTTGCAAAGGGGATTCACAGCCTTCAAGAAATCTTTGATAAACCGCCGGTAGAACCCGGCATGCCCAAGGAAACTCCTCACCCCTTTGACAGAAGTGGGGGGAGGAAGCCTTGAAATCACCTCGATCTTAGCCTTGTCTACCTCAATCCCATTGATGATACCCAATTTTTCCCTGCATATTTTCACATATACAAAATACTTTCAAAATAACATCTATATGCATNACTCCTCACCCCGTTTTAACAGAAGTGGGGGAGAAGCCTCGAAATCACCTTGATCTTAGCCTTGTCTACCTCAATCCCATGCTTAGAAATCTTGTGACCCAACACTATACCTTCTTCAACCATAAAATGGCATTTTCCCCAATTGAGAACGAGATTAGTTTTTTCACATCGGGCCAAGACTCTATCCAAATTTCCCAAACACTCTTCAAATGAATCACCAACCATACTAAAATCGTCCATAAAGACCTCCAAAATATCTTCCACCATATCGGTGAAAATAGCCATCATGCATCGTTGGAAGGTCGCCGGAGCATTGCACAACCCGAACGACATCCGAGAAAAAGCAAATGTACCATATGGACAGGTAAATATGGTCTTCTCTTGGTCCTCTGGAGCAATTAAGATTTGATAATAACCCGAATATCCTTCCAAAACGCAATAAAAAGCTCGCCCCGCAAGGCGGTCAAGCATTTGGTCAAGGAATGGCAAAGGGAAATGATCCTTGCGGGTCACCTTGTTTAGCTTCCGGTAGTCCATGCAAACTCTCCACACGGTGATGGTCCGAGTGGGAATAAGTTCATTGCTATCATTAGTCACCACAGTCATTCCACCCTTCTTCGGTACACATTGCACCGGAGAAGTCCATGAGCTATCGGAGATTGGATACACCACACCTGCATCTAGCCACTTGATCACTTCTTTCTTTACCACTTCTTGCATTGCTTCATTGAGCCTCCTTTGATGTTCTAAGGAAGGCCTTGCATCATCCTCCAAAATAATTTTGTGCATGCAAAATGCGGGGCTTATTCCCCGAATATCCGCCAGAGTCCATCCAGTTGCCTTTTTCCGCTTTTTGAACACCACCAATGGGGCATCTACCTGCATGTTAGTAAGGCAAGAGGAAAGAATAACTGGTAAAGTTAAATTAGAGCCCAAGATTTCATACCTGAGGTGTGGAGGAAGTGGTTTCAACTCCAACACCGGTGGCTCCTCAATTGATGGTTTGGTTGGTGGAGTTATCCGATTTTCAAGATCCAAAGACAATTTTCTTGGCTCATAGGAATAAGAGACCATCCCATGTAAGGCATTGACACACTCCACTCTACTTGCATCATCATTGACATCAAGATTTAAGAGCACAGCCTCAAGAGGATCCTCCAGGATAATCATAGAACTTGTGTCATCCACTATCACAGCTGTAACAATGTCCACAAATGAGCACACCTCAGTGCTATTGGGTTGCGTCATGGATTTGAAAAAACATGGAAGACGACCTTTTCATCACCCACTCGGAAAGTTAGTTCACCCGCTTCAACATCAACCAATGCCTTCCCCGTTGCAAGGAAAGGTCTCCCTAGAATAATTGGGACCTCATAGTCCACCTCACAATCCAAAATCACAAAGTCCGCCGGCAGGATGAATTTATCCACCCGGACAAGCACATCATCAACTATACCCAAAGGACGCTTCATTGATCTATCTGACATCTGTAATCTCATGGAAGTTGGCCTTGGTGGCCCAATACCTAGAGTCTTGAAAACTGAGAAGGGCATTAAATGATGCTTGCCCCAAGATCGCATAAAGCTTTGGCAATGTCTGCACTACCAATAGTGCAGGGGATAGTGAAAGCACCAGGATCTTCTAATTTCGGGGCCATTGAATGTACTATGGCACTAACTTGGTGGGTCATCTTGATAGTTTCACAGTCCATTGATCTTCTCTTTGTAACCAAATCCTTCATGAATTTCACATACCCGGGCATTTTCTCCAAAGCCTCTACCAAAGGCACGTTGATGGATAAGCTCTTCATCATGCCAATGAACTTTTTGAACTGGTTGTCACTTTTTTGCTTGGCTAGCCTTTGAGGATAGGGAGGAGGTGGTCTAGGCAAAGGTGTCTTGGCTTTTGGCACCACCGGCTCCGGCATGTCAATTATGTGCCCCCTAGACGGGTTCACGGCCTCTTGAGTTTCCACCTCAGCTTCATCAATGTCAATCATCACATCATTGTTCACCTCATTCTCAACCACATCTTCAACTGCCAAAGGAACATCATTTTCTTGCAACTCAACACCATCATCCACAACTTGCTTATCTTTAGAGGCATGCACATCACCGCCTCTCCCACATCGTGTTGTAACCGCCATCACATGATTGTTCCCACCCTTAGGATTCACTACCGTATCACTTGGTAGAGCACCCTTTGGGCGAGTATTCAACGATTGAGAGTTTTGGTCTAATTGCACCTCTAAATTCCGAATGGAGGTATTGTGGGAAGCCAATTGAGCAACGAAATCTTGGTTCTTCTTCATCATTTGTTCGAACAACATTTCTATTCTTCCCATATCATAACCCGAAGAACTAGATCCTTGAGAAGGGAACGGGGGTGGATTGTTCGGTTGTTGGTACATAGGGGGCCTTTGAAAGCCTTGCCCCCGATTGCCTTGGTTTCCATTGTTGTTCCAATTGCCTTGACCATTGTTGTTCCAATTGTTGTTATTACCATTCCAATGCCCTTGGTTGCCTTGATTGTTGTTCCCCCAATTACCGCCTTGATTGTTGTTGTTCCAATTACCACCACCTTGTTGTTGATTGCCCCAATTACCTTGGGGTCACCATTGTTGGTTTGAAGAGTTGCCTCTATTGCCTTGATAGTTGTTAACATATTGTACCTCTTCATTTTGCTCATCATAGCCATCATTTTGAAACCCATCACACTCATCATCAAATTGCTCGGAATTCCCTTGGTTTTGTTGCCTCCTTTTCCTTCTCTTGTTGGTAAGAAAATTATAACTTTCCATAGCATTCACTTGGCGAGGGTTTTGGACTTGTTGCAACTATGTTGTCAACTCCGCTATAGCCTATCCATGGTCATGTAATTCCTTGTGCAAATGGATAACCGTAGGGTCACCTTGGGGAACATTGACTCTACTTTGCCATGCGGAAGATGTATTCGCCATCTCATCAAGAATCTCGCAAGCTTCGTCATAAGACAACTTCATGAAATTACCCCCGGCCAATTGATTGACTATGCATTGATTTGTCGTATTGATACCCCGATAGAAGGTTTGTTGAATCATCGCCTCGGTCATATCGTTGTTTGGGCATTCTTTCACCATCGTTCTAAACCGCTCCCAAATCTCATGCAAAGGTTCCGTGGTTTCTTGCTTGAAAGCCAATATCTCATCTCAAAGTGCCGCCATGTGCCCGTGTGAGAAAATTTTTGCAATAAACTTATCCGCCAACTCATCCCAAGTTGTGATGGAATGATTGGGGAGTCTCTCTAGCCAATCCAATGCCTTTCCCCGAAGTGAGAACGGGAAAAGTCTCAACCTAAGAGCATCTTCGGACACATTCGTTTGCTTGCTACGCCAACATGTATCCACGAACCCTTTTAGATGTTGTAGGCATTTTGATCCGCAGCGCCTGTGAAATACCCACGCTGCTCAAGTAAGGTCAACATCACATTGGTTATCTGAAAATTGCCCGCCCGGATTCTGGGAGGGACTATAGCACTCGCGTATCCTTGGTTCGATAGCACCCGAGGAACCGCTCTTGGAGGTGGCGGAGGAGGGTCTGGAACATTGTCATTAGCATTGGCCTGGCGGCCTCGTCTTGGTCCGGGAGGTACAAGAGGCACCTCATCCTCTCCAATTTCATCTACCTCCTCCCCCGCAAGCACATTTCCAGGAGGGTCGTTCGCATCTAAAGCCATTGGGTACCTATAGTAATCACACACACAAATTAGTAATAAGGAAGGAAAGAAGAACAACACACAAAACTAACTAAATAGATAGCCAAAACCGTTAGCTCCCTGGCAACGGCGCCAAAAAGTTGATCGCTGCCTACTCCGCACCAATAAAAGGTAGCAAGAGAGGGTCGCAATAGCTTTTACCCGATATGAGGGTCGGGATCGAATTCCTCAGGGAGCTAGAAAGGGAGTTGATGTATCTAGTCAGTCTAGAATCGTGTACTTGTTCCAAATGTCACTTCCATACATTTTTGGGTTTTTTGATTATAAACTACTATTATCAAACTATTAATTGAAACTAAATTAGACTACGAGATGATTGCTAAAGTTGTATCTAATGGGAAGAAGGGCACTAGGGTCGTGACATCACCTAGGTGGCTAATTGACGCATAGAAGCCTCTAAGGTTCGATTGACATAATTTGGGGCTTATGCTATAACCGTTGCACAATTTTACCCACTCTCACACCTCTCGGTAGAGAGAGTGATTTTGCCCAATTGACTCTCTCGAGACCAAATGGGTAGGCAAATTAGATCAAGTAACTAGGGTTCAAGTAGGGTCATTACTCTCTCGAGGTTTAACCCGTTAATTGGGACTATCATTTCTCATGAGTCCGTCTCAATTCCTTGTTGGGTCAATTTTGGAGACTTAGACTTTCTTTCTCAAGAAGATTCAAATCAACAAAGTTCAAATCAGTGTTTGCAACCACCAATTCATAGATTAAAACATAAAATCAACCCAAATAGAAAACACCCATAGTCAATCTAACCCTAGATGGCAACACAAATCAATTACCCACAATAGGGTTGAGCCACAACCCTAGCTAATGGGTTTAGCTACTCATGCTTGAAGAAGAAAATAAAGAAATATATGAAGTTCCCACGAGCGCAACTGCTGAAATAAAATAACTGATGACCTAAATATGGTAAAATGTTCTATTTATACTAGACTGGAAAAACTGGACAAAAATACCCCTGTGGGGTCAGTGCGGGCCGCTTGAAATGGACCGCGGCCGCACTAGGCTCTTTGACTTCAATTCTGGGCTCTCTGAACTTGGGCTCCGCCGACCTCACAAAAAGGTAGTGCGGCCGCGGAGCCTTTACCGCGGACCGCTAAATATGTATCGCGGCCGCTTTGCCTGAAGCCCACTTTTGTCAACTCTCTGAACCATCTAGTGCGGCCGCATTCGACTTTGCGCGGTCTGCGCTAGGCTTGTTTGCCCTTAGTTTACTTGGTCTTTGATACTTGAGCAGGTTTCACTCCTTTTGAGCCGATCCTTGACATTTCGTCACTTTGTCGATCAAACCTGCAATCAAGTACAACTTATGAGCCTTTTGGGACTATTTTGTAACAATTTATATTCAAAGCATAGGCAAGTAGGAGCATAAAACACGTTAAAATCCCTACTTATCACTTAACCATTCGAAATCACCCCGAGGCGTTCGGGACCTCAACCAAAAGCACATACATATCCCATAACCTTATTCAAACTCGTTCCAACTTCCGGAACGCTCAAAACAACATTAAAATACAAAAATCGCATCAAATTCAAGCCTAGGATTCCAAATTCTTCCAAATTTCGCTTTTGATCAAAAACCCAATCAAACCACGTCCGAATGACCTGAAATTTTGCACACACATCCAAAATGGCACAACGGAACTATTGCAACTTCCGGAATTCCATTCCAACCTCTATATCAAAATCTCACCTATCAACCGAAAACGTCAAAATCTCAATTTCGCCAATTCAAGCCTAAACCTTCCACAAAGTCCTAAAATGCATTTCGATCATGCTCCCAAGTCCCAAATCACTTAACGGAGCTAACCAAATCATCAAGAATTCCGATCCGAGATCATATACGAACAAGTCAAATATTGGTCAAACCATTCGAATTTCAAGCTTCAAACTGGGAATTGTTCTTCCAAATTCATTCCGATTACCCTGAAAATCAAAACCAACGATTTACATGAGTCGTAATGCATCACATGGGGCAAGTCATGCCCGGGAACTGACGAACAAAGTGCAAAAGCTCAAAACGACCGTTTGGGTCGTTACAATATGACTTAGATAAAAGTGCACAGATAAGTTTTACTCAATTTCGAAGAACATATTCTCTAATGAGGTAGACTAATATTGTTCTATTTAGGAGAGACATTATATACGATAACAAGGTCATGCATTCATGTACCACAAGAGATAAAATATTTATCAAGCTTAATAACTCAAGAGTTATTCGAAAAATAAAACAAATATCCATCTCTTGCTTTGCTCAGAAACTGGAATTAGATTTCTTCTAACAAAAGGAACATATATTGCATCCTTTAAATTAATGTCTTATCACTATCAAAAGAAAATTTTAATAAGTAATACGACAAATTGCATAAAGTCATTTGGAGATGAGATAAAACTTTAAATAGATCATAATAAGTCAAAATACTGAATAATAAAATTCAGACTACATTCAATATATATACATACACGTATCTCGAATAACATGTTTCTATGGGAAAAGAATCATTCATGCAAATTATACTATATAATACACAATTTATACAACTCAGAAGGAAAACAGAACTAGCTCAGATGGAGAGCATACTGTTATTTTCAAACAATTGTATATAACCATTTAATACTAAAATTTCAAACACAATACACATATATGTATTTATGCATCTTGAATAGAAAATTTCGATGGGAAAAGAAATAATCATGCAATATACATATGTAATGCCGTATTATTCACTTAAATAAATTAAAACAGACTCAACTCAGATGGAGAGTATACTATTAATTTAAGTCAAGTGAACATCATAATTAATAGCTCTAGATTCATTGATCCAACATGTATACTCAGATGGAGAGTAAGTACATGATCAATAACTAGTACTTCACTTAGTGACCTTACAATAAATTTATCCGATATGGAGGAAGACCTAAAGTCGACACATAAATTTACACTCACTTGAAATTAATGGTGGAAGACCATAAAAATGTATTTCTATCACCACTAAATCGTGGTTGCATTGTAATTACAAAATTGATTCAACATGTAAACTCAGATGGAGAGTCAATACATGTTATCAACTACTAGTAGTTATACTCAGTAGGTTCATAATAAATTTATCCGATATGGAGGAAGACCTAAAGTCAACACATAAATTTACACTCACTTAAAATTAATAGTGGAAGACCATAAAAATATATTTCTATCACCACTTAATCATGGTTGCATTCTAATTACAAAATTGATTCAACGAGTAAACTCAGATGGAGAGTCAATACATGTTATCAACTACTAGTAATTATACTCAGTAAGTTGATAATAACTTCATCTGATATGGAGGAAGACCTAAAGTCGACACATAAATTTACACTCAATTGAAATTAATGGTGGAAGACCATAAAAATATATTTCTATCACCACTTAATCATGGTTGCATTATAATTACAAAATTGATTCAACGTGTAAACTCAGATGGAGAGTCAATACATGTTATCAACTACTAGTAATTATACTCGGCAAGTTCATAATAAATTTATCCGATATGGAGGAAGACCTAAAGTCGACACATAAATTTATTATCTTACCATAAATAAATAGTGGAGACCATATGGGTTAATTCCTATTACCACTTAATCACAACCACGAAATTTTCTCTGAGGATTAAGTTCCAAAATTCAGAAAATGCTCAAAAATCCATCTAGACAACAATGAAACACTAAATTAATGTTATTCACTGCATACAACAAGTATTATTTATTTGGATTTTTCGATAGACTTACCAAATTTCAGGTCAATTGGAGATGATGATCACAAAACTTGTCACGACCCAATTCCCAAACTCGGTCGTGATGGCGCCTCTCGTGAAGACGAGGCCAGCCAACTAACCCAACTCGTCTTTTCAAAAATAATTTAAACATGAATAAACAGCTAAAACATGACTTAATAATATTAATTAGCGGAATTACAACCCCATACAGCCCTTATCGGGGTGTCACAAGTCACGAGCATCTATTAGAATGTAATTACAACCTCAAGGTCTAAAAATATACTAATCAGGAATAATGAACAAAGGGAGAAGAACGATGCTGCGAACGCTGGCAGTCACCTCGTTAAACTCCTATATCTCTGACTCTGATCAGCCAAACCCGCTACCGGGTGAATAATTACCTGCATCTGCACACGGAGTGCAGGGAGTAAAGTGAGTACTCCAACTCAGTGAGTAATAAAGGAAAATAACAACTGAGCGTAAGAAATCACGTATGGCATATCATCATGCTATATAGAAGTTGTGTAAAACCTTTTGCGGAAAACACTGAAGCTGTGAAATCCTTGGGAATATCTTAGCTCAGTTTAAAACTTCTTTGAAAATGACTTTTTCTACAGTATGCAAACGAATGCAATTCGAATAGTGCAGATAAGCACAGAAGTACACCCCTCGGGCACCACACTCAATTAACAAATAATGTCAGGCAATCCGGTAGATATCTCATGAAGTAGCACAGCAACAGGTAAGGCAAGCAAATAAAATAAAGTAAACACACAGAACAGTACCAGTACCGCTGCGGCGTGCAACCCGATCCACATACCGCTGCGGCGTGCAGCCCGATCCGTTTATTATCGACGGCGTTCACTGGGGGTGTGCAAACTCCGGGAGGGGCCCCTTACGGCCCAAGCGCAATATCAACCCATCTCGTGGCATAAAATGTAGGCCCTCGGCCTCACATCAGTATCAGTATAACATTGCTGCGGTGTGCAGCCCGATCCAAAAGTACCCTCACAATACAGGCCCTCGGCCTTACTCAGTCAACAAAATCACATAAGCCACTTGGGCAACAGTAAAGCATGATGCTCAGCCCAAAATATTTTTAGAAATATCATTTCGAGTGTTTAAGGCATAATAAACTTGGCCGAGTTTTAAAACAGTGGAAAAATACATGATTGAGTGGAAATATATAATTAAATCAGTGAGGAATTATCAACAACAATCCCCGAAGGGTTCAAATAGCTGGTACGAAGCCCAAATATGGAAATCAACCCAAATTATGATGATAACAAGTAAATTTCAGTCAAGTACGCAGTAAATTCATCAATCGGGACGGACTAAGTCACAATCCCCAACGGTGCTCAACCGCACGCTCGCTATCCGGCGTGCAAGTCACCTCAATATAGCACTACGATGTGCAAATACGGGGTTTCAAACCCTCAAAATATCATTTACAATCATTACTCACCTCGAACCGGCAAAATCTCTAGCTCGCGACGCCTTTGCCCCTCAAATCGGCCTCTATGCGCGTCGAATATATCCACAACCAGAACGAATTAGTCACAATATGCTAAGGAAACAATACCCAGTCGAAAAAATTCGAAAAACATCAAAAACCCCGAAATTAGCAAAACCCGAGCCCTGGGCCCACTTCTCGAAACTCAGAAATTTTCACATCAACGGGTTCCTTATCTCCTCGCGAGTTTATACATACCAAAAGTACTAATTTCCGATAACATTTCGACCCTAAAATCCTCAAATATATCCAAGAGGGTTTTCAAACTTTTCCAACTTAAAATCACTAATTACATGTTAATAATAACAATGGATTCGGGTAATCTAACTAAAATTGAGTTAAGAACACTTACCCCGATGTTTTTCTTGAAAATCTCTCGAAAAATCGCCTCACCCGAGCTCCCTTGGTCCAAAAATGGAAGAGTGAGACGAGTTTGGACTTTATTCTACTGCCCAGGGATTTGTTCTTCGCGTTCGCGGTCCTCCTCTCGCGTTCGCGAAGAACAAAATTTCCAAAAGTCATTTTTTCAAACTCTTCTCGGACAGCCTCTAGTATAATGGCAATAACTTTTGCTGCAGATGTCCAAATAACTATTATAATATGTTTCTGGAAACTAGATTCAAAGAGCTACAACTTTCGTTTTTGAATCATCTCAAAATTCATTGTAGATTGAGAGATACGAGCCTCCGAAGTAAGACCTGCGCAACAGAATTTCTTCTTCTCTAACGAAACATAACCACCGTGCCTCATTGGCACTCCGTTACCGCAAATTGAAATCCTCATCCCAGTACAACCAAGCAACTTCCTGCTCTATACGCCGAGCATTCTTTTACCAATAACACTCTAGACATTCCGTGATTCTCATAACCTTATGAAGCATAATATAACCTTTGTCAAAATTTTCCTTTACTCTAGCCATAGCTAATTCACTCGCATGCCCCAAACTTGAACCAACATAGCACCTAACCGTGCAATCAACTGCTCACAGCAGACTCCCCCACTTTGGCTCGAACCAGTAAGATCAACATACGCTCAATTAACTCATAACATTTTACTCTATTGATGCCACCATACCACATAGCGAGATTAAACTCATATTCATTTATAAGTTTTGTGAAAACACAGAGTCATCTGTATTGTAAATCTTCTACAAACCTCGCATTCTTCCCCGCAACAGTTAAGCCCACTCTCTTAAGCGGCCCGAAATTTCAGATTTCAACACGTACTTTTCAATTACACATGAGATCTTCTAACATACACATAGGATCACCACACTTCAGATCACTCCGCAGGAGATAACCTACCTGCTTTGCCTCAATATAACAATTTCTATATACCTTCCACCATCATAAACTGTCCGCAGTCACTTAGTCTTCCTGAGCCTGAACTCATACCGCACCATAAAATTTACTTCACTCCAACTAGGAGACACGAAAAGATTATTCACACCTAACTCGGAGCTATATCTTCAATCGAACTGAGAATCAAGTACCTAATAGTTCTCCTGTCTTCCAACAGAACCTTCTCATCATTCCAAATCATATGAATACACCCTCACTGTCATAACATACTCATCACGTAGCTATTCAGTCATTACTTTTACCAATAGGGCACTACCGAACATATAAATTCAAAACACTTGCTCACACAATCAGTACCTCGGTGCTCAAGCCATAGGCAAGATTCGGCCTCAAGTCCTCCAGACTGGCCCAACATCAAACTCAAGAGATCACATCTCGCCCCTCGATCAGGGAAACACAAGCCAACAAGGCACATCAGATACTGAGCGCTCATACGCACATACGAACGCGTGGAAGGAATTTCAAGAGTTTTCTTTCAAGCTAAATCAAGGATGCACGATAAGAATTCAAGAATGTGAAGTTTCCTAAAGGTTCTGCAGCCTCTCGACGATAAATAACAGACATCTCCGTACCGATCCGCGAGACTCTACTAAACCTGCTCATGAATCGTGAGACCTATAACCTAGGCTCTGATACCACTTGTTTCAAACTTTCCTCTCTCCCACTGACCAACTTACCCAACACCCGGTCGCTAGTCACCCTATCTCATATAGGTCCGATAACACAATGTAACTGAACTTTCACAATCCAACCTAGCACATAAACATTAGGACCACATTTCCACTTCTAAAATCATCTATAAGACCAGAATCTCACATCTATACTTTGAATAAGTCTGAACAAGCTGTATTAACCCATACCTACAACCTCAGGTGCAATTATATGACATACCACATAACTCAAATACATGTAGCGATAACTTCCATTCACAGTAGCTGTACGCAACAACCGAATACCGGTAGAAAAACCTCTTAATCAACTAAAGTACTCATTCCAACACTTTAATATACTGCCAACGATAATGAAACACGCAATAAGCCATAACCATTTCCCAGATCAACCATTCATGAAGCCACTTCTCTTTTGGCAAATACCAAAGCAAATTTCTGAGCCAAAGCTCGATATTATCCTTCCAACATGCTGAAATCGAATCCGTTCGTATTCATTAATGATCCCAACGATCTCCTCTAATCCAACACGCTACTCTGGTGACATGACACATCAATACAGGCCTAAGCCACAACTTGCGCAAAACGCGCACCAATAAGCAACAGTCCGAACATACTCAAATCATGAAAATGACTCCAATAAAAGAGCTGTACCTCAAGCTCACCAGTACCATCACATCACAAGACTGAGAACCCGTCTCCCCTCATAGAAACAGAACACACGAATCTAACTCGCCGAATCATACATCCACATAACTTCGCTCCAATGCGCGACCTCATCCAAACGCTAGTCCACATGAAACACATCAAGTCCCTATGCTCCAAAATCGACAACCATGCGAAATATGATGTCTAAAACCAAAACAATCATCATAACCACCGCGAAGCAATTTACATACATTACACATACCCGAAAAGACATAACCGATACGCCATCCACCGAGCAACAACCAGTACTCTTCCCGCTCGAATTCCACTTTGAGACCCCAATAGAACCGCACCACTTGTGCCTATAACCAACGAATCCTAACGTCTCACAACACGGAAAGATAACTCATAGATCCCCCTAATTGCTAATAGCTCATTAACAACCGAATCAACACATCCCTCGCCAGCAGCAACTCGAAGTCAACAAGCCGTCTCGATGCCGGACACATACCCATATAGGTCTCCCAATGGACCACACATCAACTCTAGTTACCCACAACAGATAAATAATCCTTTGAAGGTTCACAATGACTGAATCATAGCGCATACAAACATCAGACTAACTTACCCACATTTTGTCATCCACCACCACGAGCTAATTTGTATATGAGAACTTACAATCTCCAAGTCCATAAAACACACGAATTACCATATCTGATCCTAATTCCGCCACTCGCATATATAACTCACCTCTAGAACTCAATCTTTCCATGAGAGATACTCTAAGATTCTTCTGTGCTGCCAAGCAAACTCGAATATCAGCAGCCGATCTGATAAGAAGTGCTGCAATATTACCGAAGTACCATCAACTCAATCACATTGCCTCTTTCTGAAACATATACCCTCGTAAAATCGCCTCAATTAGCATTACCATTTCCTTAATCATCTGCAGATCATTTCTCAAAATCATCTGAAGTTCATTTCTCCAATTATCTGAAACTGCCCGTGCTGCCTAAGAATTTATGACCTTCCATTCAAACCTGAACTGTGACCTTACACATGCCAATCTCAATCCTACACAACATATCGCATGTGCCATACCATCCCAGGATAACACGAGAACTTCATATCCCTTCCGAGCCACAAACATCTACGTACTCAACTAGTCAAGAACTTTCCATTGGTCCCATCTAGAAGAAAAGTCACTACACATACCATGCTCCGCATGCCCATAGAAAATATACATCTCCAAACCGCGGTGAAGACCATCAAGAAATCTCTGAATTCCGTTTGCACAAATTAAACTACCAAGACTGAATCCTTCTAACTAGACCAAGCTAAGCAAGCCATCAAAACCTAAGAGCGGTGCTGCAGAATACCTGTAAGAACTCATTACCTCGAGCACATACAAAGAATTAATCATATCCTTTCCATACCGATTCGGTCTACTATCAAGCTACTCCATCCATCTAAATTTCCTTTTGATTCATCTTCAACTTGATATTTCCCCTTGCTGTAGCACCACAATCCTCAACCCAGGCTTACCACACGAGACCCAAGCATAAGACCACACTGTCTAAGACCCATAAGCCACTGAATACTCTCTCAGATATTCCCAGAAACACCGCATTCCAGAATACTTTACTCTGAAGAACTTCCTGCGAATCTAAATCCGTTACCTTTACTTTCCTAATACTGATACATAGAATCCCATAATTAACATAAAAATACCACAAGTCTTGACCTCTTCCAATGAAAACACAGTCTCTAACCATATACACAACCTTAAGATACCCGATTGTTCCCTGTAGAATCTTGAACACATTAGAACCATTCTCGAAAGTCATTCACTCTTTATTCAAACTACAACTTACCTGACCTAACGAACATAACCACCCGTGCCTCATTGGCACTCCGATACCGCAAAATGAAATCCTCATCCCAGTACAACCAAGCAACTTCCTGCTCTATACGCCGAGCATTCTTTACCAATAACACTCTAGACATTCCGTGATTCTCATACCTTATGAAGCATAATATAACCTTTGTCAAAATTTTCCTTTACTCTAGCCATAGCTAATTCACTCGCATGCCCCAAACTTGAACCAACATAGCACCTAACCGTGCAATCAACTGCTCACAGCAGACTCCCCCACTTGGCTCGAAGCCATAGATCAACATACGCTCAATAACTCATAACACTTTTACTCTATTGATGCCACCATACCATAGCGAGATTAAACTCATATCATTTATAAGTTTGTGAAAACACAGATCATCTAGTATTGTAAATCTTCTACAAACCTCGCATTCTTCCCCGCAACAGTTAAGCCCACTCTCTTAAGCGGCCCGAAATTTCAGATTTCAACACGTACTTTTCAATTACACATGAGATCTTCTAACATACACATAGGGATCACACCACTTCAGATCACTCCGCAGGAGATAACCTACCTGCTTTGCCTCAATATAACATTTCTATATACCTTCCACCATCATAAACTGTCCGCAGTCACTTAGTCTTCCTGAGCCTGAACTCATACCGCACCATAAAATTTACTTCACTCCCAACTAGGAGACACGAAAAGATTATTCACACCATAACTCGGAGCTATATCTTCAATCGAACTGAAAATCAAGTACCTAATAGTTCTCCTGTCTTCCAACAGACCCTTCTCATCATTTCCAAATCATATGAATACACCTCACTGTCATAACATACTCATCACGTAGCTATTCAGTCATTACTTTTACCAATAGGGCACTACCGAACATATAAATTCAAAACACTTGCTCACACAATCAGTACCTCGGTGCTCAAGCCATAGGCAAAGATTCGGCCTCAAGTCCTCCAGACTGGCCCAACATCAAACTCATAGAGATCACATCTCGCCCCTCGATCAGGGAAACACAAGCCAACAAGGCACATCAGATACTGAGCGCTCATACGCACATACGAACGCGTGGAAGGAATTTCAAGAGTTTCTTTTCAAGCTAAATCAAGGATGCACGATAAGAATTCAAGAATGTGAAGTTTTCCTAAAGGTTCTGCAGCCTCTCGACGATAAATACAGACATCTCCGTACCGATCCGCGAGACTCTACTAAACCTGCTCATGACTCGTGAGACCTAGTAACCTAGGCTCTGATACCAACTTGTCACGACCAATTCCCAAACCCGGTCGTGATGGCGCCTCTCGTGAAGATGAGGCCATCCAACTAACCCAACTCGTCTTTTCAAAAATAATTTAAACATGAATAAACAACTAAAACATGACTTAATAATATTAATTAGCGGAAATACAACCCCACACAACCCTAATTGGGGTGTCACAGGTCACGAGCATCTATTAGAATGTAAGTACAACCTCAAGGTCTAAAAATACACTAATCAAGAATAATGAACAAAGGGAGAAGAACGATGCTGCGAACGCTGGCAGTCACCTCGTTAAACTCCTATATCTCTGACTCTGATCAGCCAAAACCCGTTACTAGGTGAATAATTACCTGCATCTGCACACGGGGTGCAGGTAGTAAAGTGAGTACTCCAACTCAGTGAGTAATAAAGGCAAATAACAACTGAGCGGTAAGAAATCACGTATGGCATATCATCATGCTATATAGAAGTAGTGTAAAACCTTTTACGGAAAACAGTGAAGCTGTGAAATCCTTGGGAATATCTTAGCTCAGTTTAAAACTTCTTTGAAAATGACTTTTTCTACAGTATGCAAACGAATGCAATTCGAATAGTGCAGATAAGCACAGAAGTACGCCCCTCGGGCACCACACTCAATTAACAAATAGTGTCAGGCAATCTGGTAGATATCTCATGAAGTAGCACAACAACAGGTAATGCAAGCAAATAAAATAAAGAAAACACACAGAACAATACTAGCACTGCTGCGGCGTGTAGCCCAATCACATATCGCTGCGGCGTGCAGCCCGATCCGTTTATCATCGACGGCGCTCACTGGGGGTATGCAGACTCCGGGAGGGGCCCCTTACGGCCCAAGCGCAATATCAAGCCATCTCGTGGCATCAAATCTAGGCCCTCGGCCTCATATCAGTATTAGTATAACACTGCTGCGGCGTGCAGCCCGATCCAAAAGTACCCTCACAATACAGGCCCTCGGCCTTACTCAATCAACAAAATCACATAAGCCACACGGGCAACAGTAAAGCATGATGCTCAGCCTAAAATATTTTTAGAAATATCATTTCGAGTGTTTAAGGCATAATAAACTTGGCCGAGTTTTAAAACAGTGGAAAAATACATGACTGAGTGGAAATATATAATTAAATCAGTGAGGAATTATCAACAACAATCCCCGAAGGGTTCAAATGGCTGGTACGAAGCCCAAATATGGCAATCAACCAAAATTATGATGATAACAAGTAAATTTCAGTCAAGTACGCAGTAAATTCATCAATCGGGACGGACTAAGTCACAATCCCCAACGGTGCTCTACCGCACGCTCGCTATCCGACGTGCAAGTCACCTCAATATAGCACTACGATATGCAAATACGGGGTTTCAAACCCTCAAAATATCATTTACAATCATTACTCACCTCGAACCGGCGAAATCTCTAGCTCGCGACGCCTTTGCCCCTCAAATCGGCCTCCACGCGCGTCGAATCTATCTACAACCAGAACGAATACGTCACAATATGCTAAGGAAACAATACCCAATCGAAAAAAATCGAAAAATATCAAAAACCCCGAAATTAGCAAAATCCGAGCCCCGAGCCCACTTCTCGAAACTCAGAAATTTTTACATCAACGGGTTCCTTCTCTTCTCACGAGTTTATACATACCAAAAGTACTAATTTTCGATAACATTTCGACCCTCAAATCCTCATATATATCCAAGAGGGTTTTCAAACTTTTCCAACTTAAAATCACTAATTACATGTTAAAAATAACAATGGATTCAGGTAATCTAACCAAAATTGAGTTAAGAACACTTACCCCGATGTTTTTCTTGAAAATCTCTCGAAAAATCGCCTCAACCAAGCTCCCTTGGTCCAAAAATGGAAGAGTGAGACGAGTTTGGACTATTCTGCTGCCCAGGGATTTGTTCTTCACGTTCGCGGTCCTCCTCTCGCGTTCGCGAAGAACAAAACAAAAGTCATTTTTCAAACTCTTCTCGGACAGCCTCTATATATAATGGCAATAACTTTTGCTGCAGATGTCCAAATAACTATTATAATATGTTTCTGAAAACTAGATTCAAAGAGCTTCAACTTTCATTTTTGAATCATCTCAAAATTCATTGTAGATTGAGAGATACGAGCCTCCGAAGTAAGACCTGCGCAACAGAATTTCTTCTTCTTCGCGAACGCGAGTCTCCCTTCGCGAACGCGAGGAACAAAATCCTTGAAGCCAAATCCTTCTTCGCGAACGCGAGGGGACCCTCGCGGACGCGAAGAACAATACCAGATACCAGCTTCAGCTATTGCAAAACAGCCCGAAATAATATGAAACCACCCCGAAACACACCCGAGGCCCTCGGGACCTCAACCAAACACGCCAACATATCCCATAACATTATTCAAACTTTTTTCAACCTTCGAAACGCTTAAAACAATATTAAAACACCAAATTTCCATCGGATTCAAGCCTAAGAATTTCAAGAACTTCCAAATTAAATTTTTGATAAAAAAACCCAACCAAACCACGTCCGAATGACCTGAAATTTTGCACACACGTCATAAATGATACAACGAAGCTACTGAAACTTCCGAAATTCTATTCCGATCCCTATATCAAAATCTCGCCTATCAACCAGAGAACGCCGAAATCTCACTTTCGCCAATTCAAGCCTAAACCTCCCATAGACTTCCTAAATGCATTCTGATCACGCTCCTAAGTCCCAAATCACCTAACAGAGCTAACCAAATCATAAAAATTTCGATCCGAGATCATATACAAACAAGTCAAATCTTGGTCAAACCTTTCAAATTTTAAGCTTTAAACTGAGAATTGTTCTTCCAAATTCATTTTGATTAATCCTGAAACCAAAACCAACGATTTACATAAGTCATAATACACCACACAGGGCAAATCATGCCCGAGAACTGGCGATCAAAGTGCAAAAGCTCGAAACGACCGGTCGGGTCGTTACAAAACTGGACCAAAGTCTTTTAGGTGAATTTAAGATTGAACCATTGTGATTTATATTCTTTTCATATATAATATTAAATAAAATCATCGTGTGTAATCATGTTCCAGATTTAACACAAATAAAATCGATATATAAAGAATAGTTTTCATATTTAAAGCTTATTTAATCCAATAAACTGCTTAAAATCCCATCTAAAAGACCTCGAAACACCCAAAAATAACGTGATTCACTACTTAGTAATGAGTGTTCTTCACCAAGTTGTTTCCGATAGACCTACCAAATTTCAGGTCAATTGGAGTTCGTCAAAATCATGAACTCCAAATCTATGACCAAATTCGGAAAATAACCATGTTAGGCATTTTGATGGATTAAAATAAATATGATCATGATTTCTATTCTCTTTATAATTTCTATGAGCACAAGATATAGATTATATTCTTACTTTTCCGTAAGGTACATAAAATTGCCTCTTATATCCAATTATCCTCCCGTTTTATACAAATGAGAATCCAAGATATTACTTTTCATCATATTTGGTGAAAACCTCAATATCTTTTCTCATAAATTAGTTTAACGTCACTAGTATCAAGAGGTAAACCTCTTTGGTGTAGACGAAAACTCTACTACTAGCGTAAACTTATCAAGGACAAATTTTCACATGATACATTGAGTACATTTGTTCATGACTCAAATAAATAGACCACTTTTGTGGATCCTATTTATTAATTATAACTCTCAATCCATGCGTTAATATAATCTTACATGTATAAAACAATTAAGAATTTTTAATGATTCCAAACAAATAAATCACCTTAGTGATAACCATTTATTAATCATCAGTTCTTAACACATGTATGATATCATCTCACATATATAGATCCATTTAGAATCTTAATGATCTCAAATAAATAAACCACTTTAGTGGTACATATTTATTAATCATAAAATTTCTAATATATACAAAATTATATTACATATGGCAGTAGGAAATAGTAAATGTACGAATAAGCCCTTTATCTTTGATTGGCATGAACACTGATACATCACACAAACTAAGTTAAGAGCTCTAACTTATTTGTCAAAGAATTGCCAAAATACTGCCATAAAATACAGCAATAGGTATGGCCCACGATGTTTCAAAGTTCACCATATACATATACTCATGTATATCCTATTCCAATCAACCAATAAAGTAATGAAGAAAAGATTAAGGGAATCATATCCCTACTTGAACAATGCCGCCACCAACACCTCCAAACTTTTCCTATTTGTTTTTCTTTTTCATTACCCAATTAAAAAAAACAGTGCCATCACAACAACCACCCTTTTTTTACTTTGTATTCACCAGTATCTGAATTGCTATTACACAATTCAAAATTATTTACTAATTAGTTATACTACCTTGTTGCACGAGCTACACCAAATACTCATTCTTGAAGGATCCGTAGGCAAAACAAAATACAGAAAATTAAAGAATCGGCCAACTATCAATTTTGAAATTATTCTCGTCAACGGCACATTCGAATAACCCTAATTATGCGACTTCACTGTGCATCGTCCATGACAGCATATTCATGTATATAGTCGTACATATATACTCGGGTTATCTATTTAGATGTAAGCAGGCTCTGATACCAATTGATGGATATCAGGTATAAACAGCGGAAGCAAATAGCCAGGATCACTTGCATGTAATATAGACAACACATAATCTCAGATTTTAATCAACCATAAAATCAATACTTATCTCTTGAAGCGTGACAGTGATCGTGAAAAGAGCCTCCAAGCAAGAGCGAAAACGTCCATGGGATCATCCTCCAGTTCCACAGTCTTCTGCTGTGTGACCCGAATAATGACTGGAATAAGCGAAACTCGTGTGGGCGAGTTTCTCCTAGGAAAACTGTATAGTAAAACCAAATAAGACCCATTTATATAGCCACAGGTTTTAGGGTTTAAAGCCTTTTTCTAAACCTGTTGGGTCTTACTTTTCCACCAAAAAATGTAATTCCATTTAATTCCTAATTATTCGGTCACAGCAGGGACCGCAGTATTTAATTAACGAGGCTTCCTATTATGGACTTAATTCGAAATATCCGAATTAATACTACCATAATAAATTATGAATTATTCCACTAAAAATTCGTAACTGCACTCCTCGGTTCAATTTCGGAATTCTTCCATTAAACCTTATTTAACTCCCCATGTTAAGATTCAGATACTAATCGGATAAATTAAATTACTGACAATTTAATTCATTGATTATTTCCTTAAGACATTCGCTTAACTTATTTCATGTGACGGATACAAAATCCACCTGCAGGGTTTACGCATGAAAACTTATAAGCTTTCATAAAGTTGTATCATCAATCTCTAGACCGAGACACGGATTCCATCAACTAACATCATTATTGTCCAACTTACCAGGCATATTGACTCACGAAAGAATCTCGCCCTTTAATAAATAAAATAATAAATAATATACACAGCTAATAATAATTATATCAAGATTAAGAGTATAAGTACATTTAATGGCTAGAGAATTTATTTTATTAAGTCAGTATAAAATACTTATCTCTACTTGGTCCGTTCAATACATACAAAATGTACTAGCAGAAGAAGTCGGAATTAAACCATTCCCATAATCAAGATAAATTATATTTAATCTTGTGCTGCAATCATTTATGATGGTTTGTCCAATTCCAGCATTAGATTCTGAACATGATCTTTATACTTATAAGAACCGATGATTTAATATTCCGTGTATAAGCTAAACTCTATACACTAGATCATCTACTATATAAGTAAAGGACACAAACGAATATGTGATTTTTTTAAAACTTTATTAAAATTGAATAAACAATTGTTCCATAATAAATACTACATCCAAACCAATATTCATGGTTAATAGTATATATCCCAACAATCTCCCACTTAGACTTTTAACCATGACAATTATTAGAATATACTATATCTAAATGCATGGTTAATAGTATATGCCCTAACAATCTCCCATTTAGACTCATAACCATGCATCTATGACTTTCACAGCTATCATTTTGCACGACTATTAAAAGTCTTTGCCAATAAGCTTTTGCAAAAAGGAACTTGCCAAGTTATTTTCGAATGCAATCTTTTTCTAGTAGTGCTTTGTCGTAACTAACTAGTTTGGTATTAAACTCTTCAGGGATCCTGTTACCGAAACTATCCCAAGAGTGTCCACCAAACTATGATTTTCCTTAGTATTCTCCCACTACGACGAAGTACTACTAATATTACCTTCATTACCTTACAATATTGAAATATTAGCTAGTTCTTAATATAGTGTTCACTGTTTAAACATCATTCCTACTCGACAATGGTATATTTTGTCTATTAACGTTCTCCCACTACTTAAATTCAATGGAACGTCAATTGTGACGTGTGGGTTTTGATGTTATTGAACATCTAGTTATTTCTTTGCCTAGTTCCTGTAAAATTAGTTTACTTCTAAGAACATGGTTTATTGAACAGTCCTTATCTAGAAAAATGCATGTGTTTTAACAATTGCCTTATTTTCTTTAGGACAATAAAATAAACCTCCATTCGTTTTCTTGGATATTCAATAAACATGCACCTATCCATTCTTAGTTCCAACTTACATACCTGCTTTCCCTTTCAGCATATATGCTGGACAATTGTCACGACCCGGATTTCCCCACCCTCGGGGGTCGTGATGGCACCTACTCGTAGAAGCTAGGAAAGCCACAAATCATAAACTCCTACCTACTTTAGTTTAAATTCTTTTATCAATCATAACAACAAGCGTTAAATACTTAAATGACAACGGAATATAAAATTAAAGCGGAAGACATAAATTATATAAGGTGAACACCAATGTGGAATTCAACATGTGCCTCTACCCAAGAACTGGTGTCACATCATCCACGGACTACTAAGAGTACTAAATACAATCATTTGAAAGAAATATAACACTGTTTGTCTCGAAAACATGAGATAACAGAATGAAATATAAGATAGAGGAGACGCCGGGCCTGCGGACGCGTGTAAGGCTACCTCGGAGTCTCGGTGGACTGAAGGCTGGCTCCCGAGCTATTGCTGCTGTCCGGGACCTGGATCTGTGCAAAAGAGCACAGAGTGTAGTATCAGCACAACCGACCCCATGTGCTGGTAAGTGCTAGCCTAACCTCGGCGAAGTAGTGATGAGGCTAGGACAAGACCACCAAAATAAACCTGTGCCGTTATATAATATACAACAAAAAGTAAAGCAGGAATAAATAAGTAAGGATGGGAGGGGGAAACATGTTGCGGGGAGATAACAGTTGAAACAGAATCTCAAGAGAATTATCTGGAAACCAAAATTAAACTTCTAACAAGGATAAGGAAAACAAAGGCAGGTTTCACTCTCGGTTCTCAACTCGTTGCAGGCGTGCAACCCGATCCCATTTCATTAAATCTCGTGGTAGGCGTACCACCCGCTCCCATTTCATTAAATCTCATGGTAGGCGTACCACCCGCTCCAATTTCATTAAATCTCGTGGTAGGCGTATCACCCGCGCCCATTTCATTAAATCTCGTGGTAGGCGTACCACCCGCTCCCATTTCATTAAATCTCATGGTAGGCGTACCACCCGCTCCCATTTTATTAAATCAACAGTTCTTCCAAATGAAATTTACTCCAACAAACGCAACAATTATTACGAATTCATAGGACAACAAGTACACAATAATTATGACTCACTGAGGAAAACAAGTAATGACAAGTAGCAATTAATTATGGACTTTAAGGAGCATATAGGCAATTTAATATTTAGTATGCTAAATGTCAAGTAGCAATTAAGTCACATAAACATGTAGCAATTATAGAATAAATTCAAGGCATAATGTTGCGCAAGGATACCTCGAGCCAATAATAACAAGTAACACAATAAGGGAAAATGCCAACATAAAGAATCACAGTAATAGTGGAATAAGACAATTAATGCACATGAACCGATAACAACAAGAAAATCAGTGATAACCACTTATTAATCATTAGTTCTTAACACATGTATGATATCATCTCACATATATAGATCCATTTATAATCTTTATGATCTCAAATAAATAAACCACTTTAGTGGTAAATATTTATTTATTATAAAATTTCTAATATATACAAAATTATATTACATATGGCAGTAGGAAATAGTAAATGTACGAATAAACCCTTTATCTTTGATTGGCATCAACACTGATACAGCACACAAACCGAGTTAAGAGCTCTAACTTATTTGTCAAAGAATTGCCAAAATACTGCCGTAAAATACAGCAATAGGTATGGCCCATGAAGGTTCAAAGTTCACCATATACATATACTCATGTATATCCTATTCCAATAAACCAATAAAGTAATGAAGAAAAGATTAAGAGAATCCATATCCCTACTTGAACAATGCCGCCACCAACACCTCCAAACTTTTCATATTTGTTTTTCTTTTCCTTTACCCAATTAAACAAATCAGTGCCAGTACAACAACCACCCTTCTTTTTTACTTTGTATTCACCAGTATCTGAATTGCCATTACACAATTCAGAATTATTCACTAATTAGTTATACTACCTTGTTGCATGAGTTACACCAAATACTCATTCTTGAAGGATCTGTAGGCAAAACAAAATACAGAACAACAAAGAACCGGCCAACTATCAATTTTGAAATTATTCTCGTCAACGGCACAGTCGAATAGACCTAATTATGCGACTGCACTGTGCATTGTCCATGACAGCATATTCATGTATATAATCGTACATATATACTCGGGTTATCTATTTAGATGCAAGCAGGCTCTGATACCAATTGATGGATAACAGGTATAAACAACGGAAGCAAATAGCCAGGATCACTTGTATGTAATATAGACAAAATATAATCACAGATTTTAATCAACCATAAAATCAATACTTATCTCTTGAAGCGTGACAGCGATTGCGAAAAAAGCCTCCAAACAAGAGAGAAAACGTCCATGGGATCATCCTCCAGTTCCACAGTCTTCTACTATATGACCCGAATAATGACCAGAATAAGCGAAACTCGTGTGGGCGAGTTGTTCCTAGGAAAACTGTATAGTAAAACCATTGCCTCCTTATGGAATAAGACCCCTTTATATAGCCACAAGTTTTAGGGTTTAAAGCCTTTTTCTAAACCTGTTGGGTCTTACTTTTCCACCAAGAAATATAATTCCATTTAATTCCTAATTATTCGGTCACAGCAGGGACCGCAGTATTTAATTAACGAGGCTTCCCATTATGGACTTAATTCGAAATATCCGAATTATTCCACAAAAAATTCGTAACTGCACTCCTCAGTTCTATTTCTAAATTCTTCCATTAAACCTTATTTAACTCCCCATGTTAAGATTCAGATACTAATCGGATAAATTAAATTACTGACAATTTAATTCATTGATTATTTTCTTTAGACTTTCGCTTAACTTATTTCATGTGATGGATACAAAATCCACCTGCAGGGTTTACACATGAAAAATTATAAGCTTTCATAAAGGTGTATCATCAATCTCTAGACCGAGACACGGATTCCATCAACTAACTATTACTTTGCCAATGTATATTATTATTGTCCAACTTATGTAACGACCCGAATGGTCGTTTTGTGCTTTTACACTTTGTTCGTCAGTTCCCGGGCATGACTTGCCCCGTGTGGGGTATTACGACTCATGTAATCGTTGGTTTTGGTTTTAGGTTAATCAGGATGAATTTGGAAGAACAGTTCTCAGTTTAAACCTTAAAATTTGAAAGATTTTGATTTGTTTGTATGCGATCTCACAGAATTTTTATGATTTGGTTAGCTCCGTTAGGTGATTTGGGGCTTAGGAGCATGATCGGAATGCATTTTGGAGGTCCGTGGAAGGTTTAGGCTTGAATTGGCGAAATTAAGATTTTGGCATTTTCCGGTTGATAGGCGAGATTTTGATATAGAGGTCGGAATAAAATTTTGGAAGTTGCAGTAGTTCCGTTATGTCATTTGGGATGTGTGTGCAAAATTTCAGGTTATTCGGACATGGTTTGGTTGGGTTTTTAATCAAAAGAGGAATTCAAAAGATTTTTGAAAGTAGGGCTTGAATCCAAGGTGTTTTGGTTGATTTGATGTTATTTGAGGTGTTTTCAAGATTGGAACAGCTTTGGATAAGGTATTAGGATATGTTTGTGCTTTTGGTTGAGGTCCCGGGGGCCTCGGGGGTGATTTCGGGTGGTTACGGAAGAAATTGGAATTTGAGTTGCAGCTGAAGCTTTTGGTTCTGTCATAACCGCACCTGCGGTTTGGAGGCCGCAGGTGCGATGATCGCAAATGTGTAAAGCAGCCGCAGATGCGGCCAATGTGAAGTCCTTTAGGAACCGCAGAAGCGGTGTCGTGGGCGCACCTGCCCTGCGAGTGTTTAACCGCAGATGCGGAGATTCGTCATTTTTAATGAAGACCGAAAATGCGGTGGAAAAGTCGCAGAAGTGGGACCGCAAAAGCGGTAATGGGACCGCAGGTGTGGAAACACATGGGTCAGAAAGTATATAATGTTCCTTCGTGAAATTTTGCTAAGTTCTTCATTTTTGAAGACGGGAAGCGAGCTAGGGCAGTGAATTCAAGGGAGAATCAAAGAGAATCAGTTGGGTAAGTTCCCTAAGCCTCATTACTCATGTTTATGATCATTTTTCTATTGTTTAATCATGGTATTAGTGAAAATTAAGGAGGAGAATTGAGGGGTTAGGGCTTAGGATTAAGAGACCATTGAGTGAGGATTTGAGGGGCCATTTCTGATACGATTTTGATAATCTTGATGTTAATTTTATCGAGTTCCGAGACATGGGCCCGGGGGCCGGGTTTGAGCAATTTCGGGATTTTTGATGTAAATTGGATATATGATTATGTATTGATTGTGGCTAGATTCGGAGGATCCGGAGGTCGATTAGTGCGGGCGAGGCATCGCGGGCTAGAGTTTGGACTGGATCGAGGTGAGTAATGATTGTAAATGATATTCTGAGGGTTTGAAATCACGGATTGCACATCGTACTGCTATTTTGAGGTGAGGCACATGCTTGTTGACGAGCGTGGGGTCGTACACTATTAGGGATTGTGACTTGGTCTGTCCTGGTTGATGATTTTACCGCGTATTTGATTGGAACTTATTTGCTATCATTGTGATTTGTGCTGAATGCCATATTTGGGCTTCGTGCCAACTATTTGAACCCTTCGGGGCTTTTTATTGATATTTCCTTACTGTTTTGACTTACTACTTGAACTCAGTCACGTTATTTTCCACTGTTTTACTACTCAGCTATTTTTACTCAGTTTTGAGAATTTTATGATATTTTAAATGATGTTTGGGCTGAGAAACATTGTTTTACTATTGCCCGAGGGGCTTGTGAGGATTATTGATTGAGTAAGGACGAGGGCTTATGTTGTGAGGAAACACTAATACTGATTTGAGGCCGAGGGCCTGAGATTGTACGCCACGAGGTGGACTGATTGATATGAGGCCGAGGGCCTAGATTTGATGCCACGAGATGGCTTGTTATTGCACTTGGGCCGTAAGGGGCCCCTCCAGGAGTCTGCAGACCCCTAGTGAGCGCGGTACCCATTGTGATGTGAGATATAGCCCGAGGGGCTGGTATTGTTCTATGTGATTGCCCGAGGGGCTGATATTGTTCCATGTGATTTCCCAAGGGGCTGGTACTGTTCTGAGATATTGCCCAAGGGGCGAATTTGTTGACATTGTGCCCGAGGGGCGAACCTTATATGCTTATCTTTCTTATTTGCCTGTCATTTACCTGTTTAATTGTGTATTTGTGCCCGAGGGGCGGATTTCTATGCTTATCCGCACTAGTTGTTCTGCATTCATTTGCGTAACTATTGAAAAAGTCATTTTCAAAGAAGTTCAAACTAAGCTAAGATGTTTTAAGGGATTTTAAAGCTTCATTGCTTTCTTACTGGTTTTTGAACTGCTTCTATACAACATATTGATGCACTTTTTGTGATTTCTTACCATTCAGACTTTAGTTATGATTATTACTCACTGAGTCAGAGTACTCAGTTTACTTCCTACACCTTGTGTGCAGATCTAGGTATTTTCTGGACCCGGTAGCGGGTATTGGTTGATCGGAGACAGAATCATCGGAGTTTAGCAAGGTAGCTGCCGACGTTCGCAGCACTGCTTTTCTCTCTCTTCATTCTATTAGTCCGTACTTAGTACATTTCAGACTTTGTCAGTTGTATTTAGACCTTAGTAGATGCTCATGACTAGTGACACCCTGGTTTGGGCTGTGTTGGGTTATATTTTCGCACTTTATTGATATTATCCGTTACTTGGTACTATTAAATAGTATTTTAGACTATTTTATATTGTTTAACTATTTTAAAAGGTGAATTGGGTTAATTGGCTGGCCTTGTCTTCACGAGAGGCGCCATCACGACTGGGTTCGGGTTTAGGGTCGTGACAGTTCGTATCAGAGCCTAGGTTACATAGGTACTCACGAGTCATGAGCAGGCTTAGTAGATTCTCGCGAATCGGTACGGAAACGTCTGTATTTATCCTCAAGAGGCTGCAGAACCTTTAGGAAAACTTCACATTCTTGAATTCTTATCGTGCGGCTTTGATTCAGCTTGAAATGCAACTCTTTGAATTCCTTCCACGCATTCGTATGCGTGCATGAGCGCTCAATATCAGATGTGCATCGATGTCTTGTGATTCCCTGATCGAGGGGCGAGATGTGATCTTTGTGTGTTGATTGTGGGCCAGTCTGGAGGACTTGAGGCTAGATTTTTGCCTATAGATTGAGCACCGAGGTGCTGGTTATGTGAGCTCGTGTCTTGTTGAACTTGTATGTTTGGTAGTGTCCCTATTTGCAGAAGTGATAGCTGGATGGCCATGCAATGAGTATGTTATTGTCTGCGAGATGTATTCATATGATTTGGAAACGACGAGAAGGGTCTGCTGAAGGATAGATGAACTATTAGGTACTTGATTTCCATCTTGATTTGAGGTATAGCCCCGAGTTATGGGCGTTTGATGAATCTTTTCATGTTTTCTAGTTGGGAGTGATGTAAAAATTCATGCTGCGGTATGAGTTCAGACTCAGGAAGATTAAGTGACTGCGCGATGAATATGACGGTGGAAGGTATACAAAAATGCCAGTTTGAGGTAAAGTAGGTGGGTTATCTCCTGCGAAATGTTCTGAGTTTGTGCGATCCTTATGTTGTCTATTAGAAGATCTTAATTTCAAGTGAAAGATATATGTTGTAATTTGAATCTGGGTCGTTTAAGGGAATGCGTTTAATTGTTACGAGAGTAAATGCGAGAGTTGCAGAAGATATGAAGTACCAGATCGTCTGTGTTCCATGAGCTTATGAAGGATTGAGTTAATCTCACTATGGTATCATGGCAACAATACAGTATATGTGTTAGGAGTTATGGTTTGTGTTTTGATATATGGCTTCGAGCTAAGTGGGGAAGTTTGCTATTGATTAGCTGATTGCACGGTTATGTGCTATGTTGGTTCCAGTTTGAGGCGTACTGGTGAATCGGTTATGGTTTGCGGAGATTGAGCCCGAGGATGGCTCAAGTAAAGGAAAATTTTCGACTAAGGTAAGGTTACATCATGCTTCAGAGGTGTTTGAGAATCACGGAATGTCTTGAGTTGTTGTTGATAAAGAATGCTCGGTGCATAGGAAAGGAAAGTGGCTTGGTTGCATCAAGGTAAGTTTATATGCTATAGTGTCAGAAGTTCTAATGAGGCGCAGGTTGTTCGATTCTTTTGATCGGGCTAATTACAGTTTGGATAGAGTGGATGACTCTAGAGAATGGTTCTAATGCGTTCTAGGTTTTACATGTAATAATTGGAGATTTTTAGGTGTATAATTTGGCTAGAAACTGAGGTTTCACATTTGGAGGGTGTCAAGACTTGTATCACTTCTATATCGATTATGGGATTCTATACGTCAGTATTAGGAAAGTAATGTCTATAGATTCGCAGTAAGTCTTTTTAGGGTAGGTATTTTGAACGTGGTGCTTTTGGGAACATTTTAAAGAGTATTCAGTGGGTTGTGAGCCTTAGACTGTGTGGTATTATGCTTGGGTCTCATGTGGCGAGTTCGGGTTGAGGAATTGTGATGTTGTAGCAAGTAGGAGTATCAAGTTGAAGGTAAATCAGAAGGAACTCGGATAGATGGGATAGCCTGGTAGTATCGGTATGGTAAGGGTATGATTAGTTCTTTGGATGCGTATGAGGTTGTGAGTTTATACAGGTGTAATGGCCTGCGTAGCCTGGTTGAGTTAGAAGGATTCAATCTTGAAGGTTTAGTTTTGTGCAAGTGGAAAATGGAAAGTTCTTGGCTAGTTGAGTACGTGGATGTTTGTGGCTCGGAAAGGAGATGAAGTTCTCATGTTATTCTAGGACGGTATGGTATATGCGGTATGTTGTGGAGGATTGAGATTTGCGTGTGTAAGGTTACGGTTCAGTTCTGAACAGAAGGTCATAAAATCCTTAGGCAGCACGGGCAGTTTCAGATAATTAGAGAAGTGAGCTTCAGATGATTAGGGGAATGATCTTCAGATTATTAAGGGAATGGTATTGCTAATTGGAGGTAATTTGACGAGGGTATATGTTTCAGAAAAAGGCAATGTGATTAAGCTGAGGGTACTTCGGTAGTATTACGACACTTTCTTGTTAGATCGACTGCTGATATCCGAGTTTGCTTGCAGGCACAGAAGAATGTTAGAGTATCTCTCGTGGAATGATTGGATATTAGAGATGTGGTATGTATTCGGACGGCGGAATTGGGATCAGGTATGGTGATTCGTGTGCTATATGGAGTTGGAGACTGGGAGTTCTCATATTCAGGCTATGTTATGGTTGCGGGTCGTGTGTATCGGCACTGTGTAGTGACTATCGGGGTTTGGAGACCCGAGTGGATCTTTCGTTGCTTGGTATGTTCGATTTTGGACGTGATATTGGGTTCAGACTGGTTGTCTCCGTGTCGTGTTATTCTAGGCTATTGTGCTAAGACAACGATGTTGGCTATACCGGGAATGCCACGGATTTAAGGGCGAGGATCGACGGATGTTATGGTATTAGTAGGGTAGTTTTGGAGTTCGAAGACCCAGTGGACGGCTGGGGAGGATTGCCTCTCTTATTTGGGCTTACGTGATGGATGTCAGTGCAGAGGCTTCTACCATTGATTCAGTTCCGGTGGTGAGGGACTTTTCAGATGCGTTTCTTGTGGCCGGGCATGTCGCCGGGCAAGGTTGTTGATTTCGGTATTGATTTGGCGTCGGGCACCGTATCGTATGGCACCGGCAGAGTTAGAGGGGTGGAAGGAGTAGCTTCAGTGTTTCCTTGATAAGGAGTTCGTTGACAGGCCAATGTGGATGCATGCCCTAACTTGAGTCGGCTTGGTTGGCTCCGAATTGTATTGTTGAGGGGTGTGTTGATTCAGTTGTTATTGAGCTACTAGTGTTCTGAGGTGATCTATGAATTACTTTTCTGTGTTACGAGACGTTATGATTTGTTGGGTATAGGCACAGATGGTGCGGTTCTATTGGGGTTTCATAGTGGGAGCCGAGCGGGAAAAGTAATTGGGTATTGCTCGGTGGATGGCGTATCGGTTATGTCCTTTCGAGATTGTGGGGTGTATGTTATTTGCTTCACGGTGGGTATGATGATTTGCTTCAGTTTCAGACATCAATTGCGCATGGTCGTCAATTTTGAGTAGAGTGACTTGAGGTGTTTCATGTGGACCAGTGTTTGGATAGGGTCGCACATTGCAGCGAAGTTATGTGGAGGTATGACCTTGCGGGTTAGATTCGTGTGTTCGATTTCTATGATGTGAGACGGGTTCTCGACCTTGTGTTGTAGTGGTACTGGTGAGTCTGCAGTACAACTCTTTCATTTGAGTCACTTTCATGATTTGAGTATTTTCAGATTGTATCTTATTGGTGCGCGGATTGCACAAGTTATGGCTTTAGATTGTATTGATGTGTCATGTCACCAGAGTAGTGGTGTTGGATTAGATGAGATCGTCGGGATCTGAAATGAGTACAAACTGATTCAATTCCAGCATGTTGGAAGGATAATATCGAGGCTTGGCTCAGAAATTAGCTATGGTCTTTGCCAAAGGAGAAGTGGCTTCATGAATGGTTGATCTGAGAAATGGTTATGGTTTATTGCGTGTTTCATTTATCATTGGCAGTGCATGGAAGTGTTGGAATGAGACCTTAGTTGATAAGAGGTTTTCTATGGGTATTCGGTTGTTGTGTGCAGCTGCTGTTATTAGAAGTTATCGCCACAAGCGTTTGAGTTATGTGGTAAATCATGTAATTGCACCTGAGATTGCGGATATGGTTTGTTACAGCTTGTTCGGACTTATTCACAGTATAAATGTGAGATTCTGATCGTATTGATGATTTCAGAAGTGGAATGTGGTTCTATGGTCTATGGGCTAGATTGGATTGTGAAATTTCCGTTACAATGTGTTATCGGACCTATATGAGATAGGGTGACGTGGGATCACCCCCGGGTATATGCATGGTAAGGGTATTCGGCGAGTGGTTGGCTTTTGGAACAAACTCTGGGCAGGTTCGAGGAAGAACGTATGTTTAAGCGGAGGAGGATGTAATGACCCGAACGATCGTTTTGAGCTTTTACACTTTGTTCGTCAGTTCCCGGGCATGACTTGCCCCGTGTGAGGTATTACGACTCATGTAATCATTGGTTTTGGTTTCAGGTTAATCAGGATGAATTTGGAAGAACAGTTCTCACTTTCAAACTTAAAATTTGAAAGATTTTGACTTGTTTGTATGTGATCTCAGATCAGAATTTTTATGATTTGGTTAGCTCCGTTAGGTGATTTGGGGCTTAAGAGCGTGATCGGAATGCATTTTGGAGGTCCATGGAAGGTTTAGGCTTGAATTGGCGAAATTAAGATTTTGGCGTTTTTCGGTTGATAAGCGAGATTTTGATATAGAGGTCGGAATGAAATTTCGGAAGTTGCAGTAGTTCCGTTATGTCATTTGGGATGTGTGTGCAAAATTTCAAGTTATTCGGACATGGTTTGGTTGGATTTTGGATCAAAAGCGGAATTCGGAAGATATTTGAAAGTTTGGCTTGAATCCGAGGTGTTTTGGTTGATTTGATGTTATTTGAGGTGTTTTCAAGATTGGAACAAGTTTGGATAAGGTATTAGGATATGTTTGTGCTTTAGGTTGAGGTCCCGGGGGCCTCGGGGTTATTTCGGGTGGTTACGGAAGAATTTGGAATTTTAGTTGCAGCTGAAGATTTTGGTTCTGTCATAACCGCACCTGCGGTTGGGAGGCCGCAGGTGCGATGACCGCAGACGCGTAAAGCAGCCGCAGATGCGGCCAATGTGAAGTCCTTCAGGAACCGCAGAAGCGGTGTCGTGGGCGCACCTGCGGTAGTGCAGGTGCGAGTGTTTAACCGCAGATGCGGAGATTTGTTATTTCTAATGAAGACCGCAGATGCGGTGGAAAACTCGCAGAAGCGGGACCGCAAAAGCTGTAATGGGACCGCAGGTGCGGAAACACCTGGGTCAGAAAGTATATAATGTTCCTTCGTGAAATTTTGCTAAGTTCTCCATTTTTGAAGACGGGAAGCGAGCTAGGGCAGTGAATTCAAGGGAGAATCAAAGAGAATCAGTTAGGTAAGTTCCCTAAGCCTCATTACTCATGTTTATGATCATTTTTTCATTGTTTAATCATGGCATTGGTGGAAATTAAGGAAGAAAATCGAGGGGTTAGGGCTTGGGATTAAGAGACCGTTGAGTGAGTATTTGAGGGGCCATTTGAGGTCCGATTTTGATGTTCTTGATATGTATGAACTCATGAGAGGATGGGGATTCCATTGATGTTAATTTTATCGAGTTCCGAGACATGGGCCCGGGGGCCGGGTTTGAGCAATTTCGGGATTTTTGATGTAAATTGGATATTTTCGAATGAGCTTTGTTCCCTTAGCATATTTTAATGATTATGTATTGATTGTGGCTAGATTCGGAGCATCTGGAGGTCGATTAGTGCGGGTGAGGCCTCGCGGGCTAGATTTTGGACCGGATCGAGGTGAGTAATGATTGTAAATGATGTTCTGAGGGTTTGAAACCCCGGATTGCACATCGTAGTGCTAAGGTGAGGCACACGCTTGTTGACGAGCGTGGGGTCGTACACTATTAGGGATTGTGACTTGGTCCGTCCCGGTTGATGATTTTACCGTATATTTGACTGGAACTTATTTGCTATTATTGTGATTTGGGCTGAATGCCATATTTGGGCTTCGTGCCAACTATTTGAACCCTTCGGGGGCTTTTTATCGATATTTCCTCACTTTTTGACTTACTACTTGAACACAGTCACGTTATTTTCCACTGTTTTACTACTCAGCTATTTTTACTCAGTTTTTGAGAGAATTTAATGATATTTTAAATGATGTTTGGGCTGAGAAACACTGTTTTACTATTGCCCGAGGGGCTTGTGAGGATTTTTGATTAAGACCGAGGGCTTATGTTGTGAGGAAACACTAATACTGATTTGAGGCCGAGGGCCTGAGATGTGTACGCCACGAGGTGGCTTGATTGATATGAGGCCGAGGGCCTAGATTTGATGCCACGAGATGGCTTGTTATTGCGCTTGGGCCGTAAGGGGCCCCTCCAGGAGTCTGCAGATCCCCGGTGAGCGCGGGTACCCATTGTGATGTGAGATATAGCCCGAGGGGCTGGTATGGTTCTATGTGATTGCCCGAGGGGCTGATATTGTTCCATGTGATTTCCCGAGGGGCTGGTACTGTTCTGAGATATTGCCCGAGGGGCGATTTGTTGACATTGTGCCCGAGGGGCGAACCTTATATGCTTATCTTTCTTATTTGCCTGTCATTTACCTGTTTAATTGTGTATTTGTGCCCGAGGAGCGGATTTCTGTGCTTATCCGCACTAGTTGTTCTGCATTCATTTGCGTAACTGTTGAAAAAGTCATTTTCAAAGAAGTTCAAACTAAGCTAAAGATGTTTTAAGGGATTTTACAGCTTCATTGCTTTCTTACTGGTTTTTGAACTGCTTCTATACAACATATTGATGCACTTTTCGTGATTTGTTACCATTCATACTTTAGTTATGATTATTACTCACTGAGTCGGAGTACTCACTTTGCTCCCAGCACCTTGTGTGTAGATTCAGGTATTTTTTGGACCCGGTAGCAGGTTTTGGTTGATCGGAGGCAGAGTCATCGGAGTTTAGCAAGGTAGTTGCCGACGTTCGCAGCACTGCTTTTCTCTCTCTTCATTCTATTAGTCTGTACTTAGTACATTTCAAACTTTGTCAGTTCTATTTAGACCTTAGTAGATGCTCATGAGTAGTGACACCCCGGTTTGGCCTGCGTTGGGTTATATTTCCGCACTTTATTGATATTATCCGTTACTTGGTACTATTAAATCATGTTTTAGATTGTTTTATATTGTTTAACTGTTTTAAAAGTAGAATTGGGTTAATTGGCTGGCCTTGTCTTCACGAGAGGCGCCATCACGACCGGGTTCGGGTTTAGGGCCGTGACAACTAACCAGCATATTGACTCACGAAAGAATCTCGCCCTTTAATAAATCAAAACAATAAATAATATACACAACTAATAATAATTATATCAAGATTAAGAGTATAAGTACATTTAATGGCTAGAGAATTTATTTTAATAAGTCAGCATAAAATACTTATCTCTACTTGGTCCGTTCAATACATACAAAATGTACGAGCAGAAGAAGTCGGAATTAAACCATTCCCATAATCAAGATAAATTATATTTAATCTTGTGCTGAAATCATTCTTGATGGTTTCTCCAATTCCATCATTAGATTGTGAACATGATCTTTATACTTACAAGAACCGATGATTTAATCTTCCATGTATAAGCTAAACTCTATACACTAAATCATCTACTATATAAGTAAAGGACACAAGCGAATATATGATCTATTTAAAACTTTATTAAAATTGAATAAACAATTGTTCCATACTAAATAATATATCCAAACCAAAATTCATGGTTAGTAGTATATATCCCAACAATCTCCCACTTAGACTTTTAACCATGACAATTATTAGAATATACTATATCTAAATGCATGGTTAATAGTATATGCCCTAACAATCTATGGTTAATAGTAAAACTATGACTTTTCTTCAAATTTACCAATTTAAAAGATAATCGCCTCAAATCAAATTAAATAATAGGTTGTTGATACAAAAATACTTTACAACCATGCCAGAACCCGGTGTCACAAGTGCATGAGCTACTTCTAAGAAACAATACAATACAACATCCGTCCGGAATACGAATGAAAAGAAAGTAAATACAATATACTGGAAGGGACTATACTAGCTGCGGGCCGCCTCGAATAATGCAACTCACCTAGTCCCAGTATCATCCACGTTGCTACGCCCAGTAGGCCACTAGTAGTACATGTGCCTATGCAACCAAAATGCACAGAAGTGTAGTATGAGTACAAAAACAACGTGTACTCAGTAAGTATCCCGCCTAATCTCGAAGAAGTAGAGACGAGATGGCAACTTCGACGCTTACTAAAGTTCCAGTAAAAGTAATATTAACGCGATGACTCACGGATTTATAAAGAACAACAGTAGATTCAAGTAAATTACTAAACGGGTAAGAGTTCCTCTTTATTAAAGTCTCCGGATTCATAATCCATTAACTAACAATTACCTCATGTCGGGAGAGCAGATATTAGTATCAACAAATATCAAAGCAAGCAATACAAGCATGCACAACTCATGCCGAGGTCGTACGGCCCGATCCAACAATATTTAAAATGTGCACTGCCGAGGGTCGAGCGGCCTGAATCATAGATGCATCTTTTACCCCGCTCGCGAATCATACATGTGACGCGGTCAAATTGAAATAAACAATCACCCTGCTCGCGTACCATACATGCGACGCAGGTACACATAGAAACACATGCTCAACAGCAAATTAAGAATTTTACGGGGAATATTCATCCCATTAGAAGCCAATTCTCTTTTAATTATTTAAGGAATAAAGTTTAATTCTCTTAGAAATTTATTTACCAATTCGATAGGATTTCAGCAATTCATACTGTCAATAACATCGCAAGTATTCCAAGTACAGCATGCTTTTGGGTCCTAGACTACCCGGACAATAACATAATAGTAGCTATGCACGGACTCTCGTCACCTCGTGCGTACGTAGCCCCCACAAATAGGAGCACATAACCACTTATTTCATCTATGGGGACAATTCCCTCTCACAAGGTTGGAAAGGAGACTCACCTCGCTCCGAAGATCCATAACCGGCCTTCCACGCCCTTCCGAAAACTCAAATTGATACACAACGCTCCAAAACTAGCCAATAGATATGCAAATCTATTAGTATACGATAAACTACTCATATTAATCTAATTTACAACAATTCCTAACCCCGATTGGAAAGTTGACAAAAACGCCCTCGGGCCCACGTGCCCGGATTTCAATTTTTTTTGAAGAATAAGCTTACCCATAGTCTCACGAACTCAAATATATAATTTTCTCTTAATTCCATACCCAAAATCGTGGTCAAATTCCAAGAATATAAATTTTTAGGTCTTTCTACCAAAACCCAAAATTTCTACCAATTTACATGCTAAAATATATACATAATCGATGTATTTAACTCAAGATGGATGGGATTAGCTTACCTTATCATTGATGATGAAAAATCCCACTTGAAGCTCTCCCAAAAATCGCCCAAGCCAAGAAAAATATGAGAGAAATGGCCAAATCCCGATTTTTAAAACACCTCTCTGCCTCCAGCACTTTCCGCACATGTGGTCCCTTGACCGCTTCTGCGGTTCCGCAGGTGCGAGCCAGCCCACCGCTTCTGCGATTTCCTCCAGGCTCCCATTTTCCGCTTCTGCGCTTCTTTTCCCGCAGATGCGGTGTCGCTTCTGCGGCCAAACGACCGCATCTGCGGTCCCAGCTTTCTTTTACCAAACCGCATCTTTGACTACTGGGCCACTTTTGCGGCTCCGCACCTGCGGCCCTTTTCTCGCAGGTGCGCCTACACCAGCAACCGGCAACTTCAGCCTCCCTAAAATCCCATTTTCGATCCGTTAACCACCCAGAATCCACCCGAGGCCCCCGGGACCCCAACTAATCATACCAACCAATCCCAAAACACATTACGGACTTGTTCGAGGCCTCAAATCATATCAAACAACACTAAAACCAAGAATCGACCTCCAATCCAAGCTCTATGAACTTTAGAATTTCTACTTCTACTTTCGATGTTTAAACCTATCAAATCACGTCCGATTGACTTCAAATTTTGCGCACAAGTCATATTCAACATTACGGACCTACTCCAACTTCCGGAATCGGATTCCGACCCCGATTTCAAAGAGTCCACCTCCGGTCAAACTTCTCAAAAATCTTCAAATTTCTATCTTTTGCCAAATGACTCCAAAATGACCCACAGACTTCCGAATTCACTTCCGATTGCGCTCCCAACTCCAGAATCACCATACGGAGCTACTCCCTAACTCAGAATCCCAAACAGATATCGATAACACTGAAATGCACTTCAACACAAACTTATAGAATTTCTTCCAAAATGCTAACTTCCACAATAAGCGCCAAAACGCTCCTGGGTCATCCAAAACCCGACCCGGACATACGCCCAAGTCCAAAATCATCATACGAACCTGCTGGAACCTTCGAATCCTAATTCCAAGGTCGGTTACTCAAAAATTCGATCTTATCTAGTTCTTTCAACTTAAAGCTTCTGAAGTGAGAATTTCCTCTCCAAGTCGACTCCGAACTTCCCAAAATTTAATCTCGACCATGCGTACAAGTCATAATACCTGAATTGAAGCAACTCATGGCCTCGAGCTGCTGAACGGCGCGCTAGGGCTCAAACCGACCGGTCGGGTCGTTACATCCTCTCCCACTTAAACATACGTTCGTCCTCGAACGTGCTAGGAATTGTGCAGGGGTTTTCTGGAATCACTACATAATACCTCGTACACCTACCCGTGCTACCACAACTCAGTTGGGCACATCGCTCGATCAAATCTAAGGATAACCTCTTTCACTTAGGTAAATAATCCTTGGAGCCCAGTTTCAACATCCGAAATTCTTTACCAGGCCTGCCTTCGACATATGAACACCGTATCAATCACCACACGCTGTACCAGAACATGACTGCACGCCCTTGCTGAATTCACACCATGCACCCCATCATTCACAAGACCATAATAACACCCTCTAATCATAATTGCCGATATTTCCCGAATCTGATGCTCACAATGCACCCCATGACATATATAAGTCCTGCTCAAATTCTTACAATACCGCGATGACGGAAAAGATGTGTGGAAATTAATAACCAACTGCCGAATCAACAAATCTATGAGTCTATACTCCTGACAAGAACCATAATCTCATTCTAAACCAAATAATGGTCTTTACATTTTAGCATACTTCATATGTTCAGATTGCACTGATCCTAAGTCCAATGATCCCGTCTCACCCAGTACGAACTGCTCAGGCAATATGCCTCCCCGGACTTGGTCAAAAGTCTCATGTGAAGCCCCAACGTGCCAATAGGCTACCAATTCGAACGTGATACAAAAGAAAAACAAATTCTGAACAGGAAATCCAACTACCCTGCTCGCGAATCATACATGCGACGCGGGCACACAACTAATATGAGTTTTACTTAGAAAAATAGGAAACGAAACACATAAAAACATATATAGAGAATTGTACTCAACATCACACTGTTGCGGCGCACAACCCGTTCCAAATAACATAACTCTCACCTAAGGAGATGCACATCGAGCTAAATTGCACATTACAACAAGATACCGAGTATCGGTCATAAGCATGCTAAATGCATAATACCACCCCTGAGGGGACATATGGCGCTATAAGCTACAAAAGTCAAGCACAACCGAGGTGCGATATACGATCTGAATCCCTAGAGCCATTTTGCTCATATAACATCATCTCTACGTGGAACTTCAACACATAACAATTCACCAAGCCATCTCACAACTCACACGGCACAATATATCATTACATGAAATAACTGACGACGAAATAACATCCCGACTACTCTTCCATATAGAGCGCATTATTGAAATGAACACATCTGGCCTGACATAGAGCCTATATTCATATTTGGATTCATCCACAGACCTCAAGCCGATTCAGATTGCACTAACTAGGCTAATAACCTTTCAAAGGTCCATACTAACTCCTCTTTCGCTCGTAACACATAGGAACGACCATCATAACCGGAGTAATCATCCACAGTCCATAACTCATTAAATCGAGTGCCCTCCAGGAATCAATTCTCAAATTTACGATGTCACCACAATCCTCATACTTGGTTTGCTCATCAACCACTCAAGTGGCTACAGGCCACCCTCATTCAACCTTCCGGTGAGCACTCTCCCACAACCTTCCGTAACAGATAACAGACTTGTACCTCCAACTCACCGGCCGCACTAACGCTAAAAAACGATCAAGAATCCTTAACCAGGATGCAAAGCCTTTTTCACAAAATACCGATCTCATGTGACGCTGAAGACAATACCAGCTTACTTTAAACATCGAAACTACTTCCCTGCTCCTCCGAGCTCGTGACATCTATGTCTACACCGAATTGTAACCTTGATCCGCTCTTCGAATTCCATACCACTAGCTGTACCCAACACGCCAGTATACGATAGAACACGATCTTTCATCATAAATCCGTAACCACGAATGGATTAATACTTCATCATATAAAACTCATCACTTATATCACTTCAGGAGATCCTTAGCAACACCAGGTGAACTCTCATAACCGCAAAATACGCCAAATCTCTAAGTAGTGGTCTTGAGCAACCATAGCCCTTCCAGGACCCGCCTACACATGACAGGCCATAACAGTAGATTACTTCTGAATAACATCAATTACGGCGGCCGACGAGCCTCATATGTACCGCCACAAATCAATTGCATAACTTGATCGCACTGAAGGGACCGATCACTGCGTCCAGTATACCAATTCAACTATGGCTAATCAATCTATCTTCTTCCAATTTTTCCATGATTGCCTTAGAAAAAATAATAACTCCATTCAACACATAGCATACTCCATCCGCACTCATCTCGAGTGACCTTGACTCACGAGACCATGCTGTCTCAAATACCACGAACCATTTCATACCTCCCAATTGCTACCCTGCAGGTCAAAACATCATAGAACCTTCTGGGCACCTCCTCATAAGCTGCTACAAGGCTTGATTCTTAACTGTATGTATAGGCTCGAAGCCATTAGGCACCACATTTTACCCCTTTTGAATCCACTAGGACCGTTGTTGAGAGCCATCTGCTCTAGCTTGGCCCCGAATATATTCAATCCCATAATCTTCTAGCACATGAATACCCTCTCGGCGAAGCATCCGGCAGACTGACTTCCCTCGAAACACACATCTATACAAGGCATAAATCCTGAATCCTTCCCTAAGTCTGAACATGGACCAACAAGGCCAACCATAGCACACCTTTAACAATTCTTTTGCTCAAATCACCGCTTATGTCCTCTTCGTTGCTGAAATGACCCATCAGTATGCTAATAATCAGAAATCTCGCAAGTGGTTAACCATGCAACCCTAATCACAGGCGGTGGGACTCTCCCACTTAGCTTGAAGCCATTATTACACAACTCTGGACTTTGATTTCTTATTGACATAACCTTACGCATTCAACCCCAAAAATTCTCGGATTCCTTTCTGTAAAGCTCCTTTTTATACCCCGGATCATCAACCACGTTCACACGACCGATCTCCTTGCTGCATAGCCAATAAAAACCTTTGCAGAAACTTCGCCAACCATGCGACCGCCGTCCTGCTCATTGGAGATATCCCGCCTGTGGGATCTACGTGCCGACGTCTTCCAACACCGCTACACGAGGTGCAAACACCGCGACATTATTGACCCATCCTGAGTCCAAGCTCGCCCTCTAGCTGCACGAGTCCATTCACCCCTCGTGGACATCAATTAAGTGCGGGGCAACATCCTTCCCATTCAAAGTTAGGTTGTATCCTTCTCCATTTCTAGCAGCTCCTTTCCAATATATCAAATCTCCTGCCGCCTAATAGCCCATACTCCAAATTAATCCATAGGCCCAAATCACCAAATCACTAAAATTCCCAAATCACTCCAAACTCTCCCACTTTGGCGAAACTCATCTCTTTAGTCGACTACTCGACCTTTGCTTCTTATGCCTGACTTTCTAGAAATTTTACCTACCGCCTAACACTCTCCACATGTCCTTCCTCATTCCTTGATGTTCACTTGTTGCCTTAAATAAAATCTACCTTCGTGGCACATAAACCCACAGTTGCTGCTCACTTTAAACCTCTCAAAAGATCATCTTCCTCGAACCGTCGACATTGGAAACACTGATTCAATCCTGAACTACCGCACCCTGCGATATCTGACAGCCGCATTTTTAATATATTTCACAACAGCTTACCCCAAAGGCGAATTGTAGAAGATCATAACACCGACGAACTTAGTACATTCAATAAGGACAACTACACCTCATAATAGAAGGAAACTCTACCACGCTCGCAAATACCAAATCTCATTACCCCATTAACCCAAATCTGCACATTTTTAGTCCAATTATCTTTCCTCCGCCAGAAGTAAAATACTGAATCTCTGAATCATGCACTGAGTAAACCTCCCTTCAAGTCATTCACTGCCCCGACACGTAGGCAAAACATCCTACCATCATATCAATACTGCGGAACAATCATTCATAGCATCCTGGCAACTTGTGCCTAGCCTCAGAGCTCTTAAAAGCACCGCTACTGAGCCAAAACGACAGAATATCCTTTCACGAGGCGGCGATAATAGCCCTGACAACTATGCGGGGAGAAGCATCCCGCACCACGTTGGTAGTACCATTACAATTCTTCAATTCTCGATTTATAACTAACGGTTCATGTCGCATAAGATTGAGTAGGAAGGAAGCAAGGGCATAAGCCTCAAGGAATCAAATCGCACGATGAGGAATAAAGAAGGGAAGTACTCCTAAAAGTCATGCAACCTCCCGAAGACAAGTACAGACGTCTCCGTACCGATCCGCGGGGCTCTACTAGACTTGCTCATGACTCGTGAGACCTACGGGAACCTAGTGCTCTGATACCATGTTGTCATGACCCAAATTCCACAAAGGTCTTGATGGCGCCGGACACCACTGTTAGGCAAGCCAACCCAAAATACTTAGTTAAATCCTCATCTTAATATTCTTGAAAACTATGACTTTTCTTCAAATTTACCAATTTAAAAGATAATCGCCTCAAATCAAATTAAATAATAGGCTGTTGATACAAAAATACTTTACAACCATCCTAGAACCCGATGTCACAAGTGCATGAGCTACTTCTTAGAAACAATACAATACAACATCCGCCCGGAATACAAATAGACAGAAAGTAAATACAATATGCTGGAAGGGACTATACTAGCTGCGGGCCGCCTCGAGTAATGCAACTCACCTAGTCCCAGTATCATCCATGCTGCTACGCCTAGTAGGCCACTAGTAGTACATGCGCCTGTGCAACAAAAATGCACAGAAGTGTAGTATTAGTACAAAAACAACGTGTACTCAGTAGGTATCCCGCCTAATCTCGAAGAAGTAGAGACGAGATGGCAACTTCGACGCTTACTAAAGGTCCAGTAAAAGTAATATTAACGCGATGACTCACGAATTTATTAAGAACAATAGTAGATTCAAGTAAATTACTAAACAGGTAAAAGTTCCTCTTTATTAAAAGTCTCCGGATTCATAATCCATTAATTAACAATTATCTCAAGTCGGGAGAGCAGATATTAGTATCAACAAATATCAAAGCAAGCAATACAAGCATGCGCAACTCATGCCAAGGTCGTACGGCCCGATCCAACAATATTTAAAATGTGCATTGTCGAGGGTCGAGCGGCCCAAATCATAGATGCATCAATTACCCCGCTCATGAATTATACATGTGATGCGGTCAAATTTAAATAAACAATCACCCTGCTCGCGTACCATACATGCGACGCAGGTACACATAAAAACACATGCTCAGCAGCAAATTAAGAATTTTACGGGGAATATTCATCCCATTAGAAGCCAATTCTCTTTTAATGATTTAAGGAATAAAGTTTAATTCTCTTAGAAATTTATTTACCAATTCGATATGATTTCAGCAATTCATACTGTCAATAACATCGCAAGTATTCCAAGTACAACATGCTTTTGGGTCCTAGACTACCCGGACAATAACATAATAGTAGCTACACACGGACTCTCGTCACCTCATGCGTACGTAGCCCCCACAAATAGGAGCACATAACCAATTATTTCACCTATGGGGACAATTCCCTCTCACAAGGTTAGAAAGGAGACTCACCTCGCTCCGAAGATCCATAACCGGCCTTCCACGCCCTTCCGAAAACTCAAATTGATGCACAACGCTCCAAACCTAGCCAATAGTTATGCAAATCCATTAATATACGATAAACTACTCATACTAATCCAATTTATAACAATTCCTAACCCCGATCGGAAAGTTGACAAAAATGCCCTCGGTCCCACGTGCCCGGATTTCCAAAATTTTCGAAGAATAAGCTTACCCATCGCCTCACGAACTCAAATATATAATTTTCCCTTAATTCTATACCCAAAATCGTGGTCAAATTCAAAGAATATAAATTTCTAGGTCTTTCTACCAAAACCCCAAATTTCTACCAATTTACATGCTAAAATCTATATATAATCGATGTATTTAACTCAAGATGGATGGGATTAGCTTACCTTATCGTTGATGATGAAAAATCCCACTTGAGGCCCTTCCAAAAATCGCCCAAGCCAAGAAAAATATGAGAGAAATGGCCAAATCCTGATTATTAAAACACCTCTCTGCCTCCAGCACTTTCCGCACCTGCTGTCCCTTGACCGCTTCTGCGGTTTCGCAGGTGCGAGCCAACCCACCGCTTCTGCGGTTTCCTCCAGGCTCCCACTTTTCGCTTCTGTGCTTCTTTTCCCGTAGATGCGGTCCCGCTTCTGTGGCCAAACGACCGCATCTGCGGTCCCCGCTTTCTTTTACCAAACCGCATCTACGACTACTGGGCCGCTTCTGCGGCTCTGTACCTGCGGCCCTTTTATCGGAGGTGCGGTTACACCAGCAAGCAGCAACTTCAGCCTCCCAAAAATCCCATTTTCGATCCGTTAACCACCCGGAATCCACCCGAGGGTCCCGGGACCCAACCAATCATACCAACCAGTCCCAAAACATATTACGGACTTGTTCGAGGCCCCAAATCATATCAAACAACGGTAAAACCCAGAATCGACCTCCAATCCAAGCTTTATGAACATTAGAATTTCAACTTCTACTTTCGATGTTTAAACCTATCAAATCACGTTCGATAGACTTCAAATTTTGCGCACAAGTCATATTCAACATTACGGACCTACTCCAACTTCCGGAATCGGATTCCGACCGCGATATCAAAAAGTCCACCTCCGGTCAAACTTCGCAAAAACCTTCAAATTTCTATCTTTAGCCAAATGACTCCAAAATGACCTACGGACCTCCGAATTCACTTCCGATCGCGCTTCCAACTCCAGAATCACCATACGGAGCTACTCCCTGACTCGGAATCCCAAACGGGCATCGATAACACTGAAATGCACTTCAATCCAAACTTATAGAATTTCTTCCAAAATGCTAACTTCCGCAATAGGCGCCAAAACGCTCCTGGGTCATCCAAAACCCAACCCGGACATACGCCCAAGTCCGAAATCATGATACGAACCTGCTTGAACCTTCGAATCCTAATTCCGAGGTCGGTTACTCAAAAATCCGATCCTAGCTAATTCTTTCAACTTAAAGCTTCTGAAATGAGAATTTCCTCTCCAAGTCGACTCCGAACTTCCCGAAATTTAATCCCGACCACGCGTACAAGTCGGAATACCTGAATTAAAGGTGCTTATGGCCTCGAACTACTGAATGGCGCGCTAGGGCTCAAAACGATCGGTCGGGTCGTTACAATCTAAATTCATTGTTAATAGTATATGCCCTAACAATCTCCCACTTAGACTCATAACCATGCGTCTATAACTTTCACAGCTATCCTTTTGCACGACTATTAAATGTCTTTGCCAATAAGCTTTTGCTAAAAGGAACTTGCCAAGTTATTTTCAAATGCAATCTTTGTCTAGTAGTGCTTTGTCGTAACTAACTAGTTTGGTATTAAACTCTTCAGGGATCCTGTTACCGAAACTATCCCAAGAGTGTCCACCAAACTGTGATTTTCCTTAGTATTCTCCCACTACGACGAAGTACTACTAATATTACCTTCATTACCTTATAGTATTCAAATATTAGCTACTTCTTAATATAGTGTTCACTTTTTAAACATCACTCCCACTCGACAACGGTATATTTTGTCTATTAACGTTCTCTCACTACTTAAATGCAATGGAACGTCAATTCCGACGTGTGGGTTTTGATGTTCTTGAACATCTAGTTATTTCTTTGCCTAGTTCCTGTAAAATTAGTTTACTTCTAGGAACATGGTTTATTGAATAGTCCTTATCTAGAAAAATGCATATTTTTTAACAATTGCCTTATTTTCTTTAGGACAATAAAATAAACATCCATTCGTTTTCTTGGATATTCAATAAACATGCACCTATCCATTCTTAGTTCCAACTTACATACCTGCTTTCCCTTTCAGCATATATGCTGGACAATCCTATATTTGAACATGCTACATGCTGATCTTACATTCAGTCCACAGTTCTATAGATGTCACAGGTACTAACTTAGAAGAAACTAAATTAAGAATGTAATTGCAATTTCTAGGAAATATTCCAAATACGAATAAGGCAAAACTTAATAACACTTCATTAATCTATCCATGTCCCAAAGAGACTTATTTCTTCTTTCTACCACACCACTCTATTATGGAGTTTACGATGTAGACAATTGAGATGTAATCCCTTATTTTGATAAGTAACAAAAGAACTTTTCAGATATGTGCTCGCCACTATAATCAAATTGCAGTTACTTAATATATTTCCTTGGTGCTTCTCCGTTTCAAGTCTTAAAAACCTTGAATTATTTAAATCATTAAGACTTACGGTGCATAAAATAAATATATTAATATTTTGAGTAATCATTGTGGACGTCACAAAAATACTCAAAATAATCTCTTACCAGTATGTTCTTTTAACTATACAAATCAGAAGGGATTATGTAACGGCCCGACTGGTCGTTTTGAGCAATTACGCCCGATTCGGTAGTTTGAGGTATCGAGGAGCTTTGCATTATGCATATCGACTTGTGTGCATGGTTTGATTCAGTTTCTGGATGAATCAGAGTTGAACTAGAATAAGGAACCTAGCTTTGGAAGTTTAAACGGTGAGAATTTGACCGGAATTGGACTTTTGGGTAAACGGCCCCGGAATGGGTCGTGGGTGATCCCAACAGCTTCGTATGGTTATTTTGGACTTAGGCGCGCGTCCGAATTCAGATTTGGAGGTCGGTAGGGTAAATTGAGGCATTTCGGCGAATGTTGGAAAAGTTGAAGTTTGGGAAATTGAGATGTTTGACCTATAGTTGACTTTTGTGATATCGGGGTCGGAATGCGATTCCTAGAGTTGGAGCAGCTCCGTCATGTCATTTTGGACCTGTCTGCAAAATTTGGCGTCATTCCGGGTTGATTCGATCGGTTTCGGCACAAGTTTTCGAATTTGGAAGATTTGGAAGTTCATAGTTCGATTCATGGTGTGATTTGTCGTTTTGGCATTGTTTGATGTGACTTGAGACCTCGAGCGAGTCCTTGTTAGGTTATATGACTTGTTTTTGTGTTTGGATGGGGTCCCGGGCGGCCTCGGGTGTGTTCCCGGTAGGCTACGGGTAATTTTCCCTTGTTTTTGAACTGCTGTTTTCTGCTTCTAGTATCCTCTTTCGCGTTCGCGAACAGCCTTTCGCGTTCGCGAAGCTTTGTTGCTGACCACCTGAAATCCTTCTTGGCGTTCGCGTTTAGAGCCTCGCGTTCTTGAAGCTCTGTCTCTCCCTTCATCGCATCCGCGTTCCCCTTTCGCGTTCGCGTAGTTGTGCCGTTCCACTCTTCGCGTTCGCGTACTAGTTCACGCGTTCGTGAAGTGCAGTCCTTAGGCCATCAGATTTCCCTTCTTCGCATTCGCGGACGCGTTGTCGCGTTCGCGATGAGTAACTTGAGCACCTTCACTTTTTCTTCTTCGCGAACGCGATATTTCCTCCGCGTTCGCGATGCACAAAAGTGTGATGACCCAAAGGGTTTTGGGTCATCACCTGTTTTAAATGAATTCTGTGCTTCTGAGGCCTTGAAAACCTCATTTAGAATCGCCTCGATTTGCGTGCACAGTTCGGGCGCATAGTCGGAAAGCTTAAATATGAAATTCTGTGAAAAATGCTAAGTTTTGATGTTAAAATGAATAAATTTGTCCTTGGTCAACATTTTGGGTAAACGGACCCGAACCCGTGATTTGATGGTCTCGGAGGGTCCGTAGGAAAATATGGGACGTGGGCGTATGCCCGGAATCGAATTCCGAGGTGTCAAGCCCGAGAAATTAATTTTTTAGTGAAATTGTTTTCTGAAATTGTTTATGGAAATTGGAAATGAAATCTGATTAGAAAGCGATGGTATCGGGCCTGTATTTTGGTTCCGGCACCCGGTACAGGTCTTATATATGTTTTAAGTCCTTCCTGTGAAGTTTGGTAAGAAACGGATGTCGTTTGACGTGATTCGAACCTAAATTGGAAAATTTGATGTTTTATGAAGTTTGAAAGAATTCATGGATTTTGAGGTTTAATTCGATGTTTATGATGTTATTTTGGCGATTTGATTGCACAAATAAGTCTGTATGATGTTTTTGAGGTTGTGTGCATATTTGGTTTGGAGCCCCGAGGGCTCGGGTGAGTTTCGAGGGGATTCCGGGATGCCTTAGGCTTAGAAAATCAGATGTTGCAGGTTCAGTAGTTGCAGGTCTCTGAACCCTCTAACGCGGTCCGCGAGAAATCGTGTGCGACCGCGGAGGGGCCAGCGCGGCCGCGGTCGCCTTTGTGCGGGACGTGGTGAAGGCTGTGCGGCAGCAGTCGGCTTTGTGCGGCCCGCACAGGGTGCTGAACTGCAGGTCTTCAGGTAAGCCTGTGCGGCCGCGGTACATTTAATGCGGTCCGCACAGGGGGTCTTAGAAGGGTATAAATAAACGGGATTTTCAATCATTTCTCATTTTTCAAAACTCTAATAACATAAGAGGCGATTTTTCAAACAACCCTTCTTCTCCAAAACGTTGGTAAGTGATTTCTAACTTATTTTCTTCACTCTTTAACATCTTTTAACATGATTTCAACTTAAAATCAAAGATTTTCATGGGAGAAATTGGGTGTTTGGGGTAGAACCTAGGTTTTTCAGAATTGGGGATTTGGACCTCAATTTGAGGTCCGATTTCAAAACAAATTATATATTTGAGTTCGTGGGGCAATGGCTAATCAGGTTTTGGTTCGAACCTCGGGTTTTGACCATGTGGGCTCGGGGGCAATTTTTGACTTTTTGGGTGAAACTCTGGAAAAACTCATTTTCATGCATTGGGGTTGATTCATTTAGTGTTTATTGATGTAATTAAGTAACTTGTGACTAGATACGAGAGAATTGGCGGTGGAATCGAGGGGTAAAGCTATAATTGAGACTTGAGTTGTGTTCAAGACATCGAGGTAAGTGTTTGGTCTAACCTTAGCTTGAGGGATTAGGAGTTGAGTCTTATTTGCTATGTGGAATTTATTGTGTACGACGTATAGGCATGGTGACGAGTATTTATACGTTGGTGTCTAGTATGACCGTGAGTCCTTAAATTGTGAATATCTTGATTTCGTTGTATTTTCTTGCCTCGGTGATGATTCCTAATTGTTGTGAAAAGCTTGTGGAAGGAAATTATGACCTTCGAACATCGAGGAGCATTGGCTCGAGTTATATTACAACTTGTGAAAGTATATGGAATGATTGAACCCTTTGGAGCAATGGCTCAAGTGGTAGAGCGAGTTATGAAGTAAATTTGAAAGATAGAGAAATAATTATTGATATGTTCCCTTGCCGAGATTTAATTATTTATTTGTTGTTCCCTTGCCGGGATTTAATTGTTTAATTGTTGCTCCCTTGCCGGGATTCCTATATGTTCTTGTTTATTTCCCTTGCCCTTGTTTTTTATTGTTGTTTGGGTGAGGATGAGTGTTAAAGCATGAAGGGTGATGCCGTGCATTGTTTGCTTTGGTGAGGAAGGAGAGTAAAAGCACGAAGGGTGATGCCGTGCCGCACGATGTACCATTCCCTGCAAATTCTATTGATTATATGTGAGGAAAGACAGTAATAGCACGAAGGGTGATGCCGTGCATATTTTATTATTCTAATTGCTTTGGTGAGGAGAGAGATTAAAAGCACAAAGGGTGATGCCGTGCACGTTTTCATTATATTATTGCTTGGTGAGGACGAGAGTAAAAGCACGAAGGGTGATGTCGTGCACTTGTTTGATTTCTGCTTCTTGTTGACATTGTAGTTATTTTGTTCCTTTCCTTACTTGGTGCCTTATTCGGAACTGTTATCTCCCCGCAACATGTTTCCCCCTCCCATCCTTATTTGTTATTTCTGCTTTGTTTCCACTGTATGTTATATAATTGCACAGGTTTATGTGGTAGTCAGGTCTAGCCTCGTCACTACTTCACCGGGGTTAGGCTAGGCACTTACCAGCACATGGGGTCGGTTGTGCTGATACTACACTCTGTGCTCTTTTGCACAGATCCAGGTATCGGACAGCAGCAATAGCTCGGGAGCCATCCTTCAGTCCACGAGATTCCGAGGTAGTCCTGCAGGCGTCCGTAGACCCGGCATCTCTTCCATCTGTTTTATGATCTGTTTCCTTTTGTACCCGAGACAGAGTTTTATTTCATTATTTCAGAACCTTGTATTTAGCACTCTTATATAGTCCGTGTATGTTGTGACACCAGGTGCTGGGTAGAGACATGTATTGGCTATTGTGCATTTTGGTTTTCTAGTTATCTAAGACTTCCGCTAAAAGTTTACTTTCCGCTGTTATTTAATTGCTTTTCCATTGTTAATTTAATTGCTTAACAAGTATAAAACGAAAAGGGTTGATGATTTTCAAAGGTTTGTGGCTTGCCTAGCTTCTACGAGTAGACGACATCACGACCCCAAGGGTGGGAATTTTGGGTCGTGACAAGTTGGTATCAGAGCTCTACGTGTTGCATTGACCCTTAATTGCCTTAATTGAGGTGATCACCTTCCTTATTGTTTTGATACTTCTTGATTGCGAGTTCCTCTATGACTTTGTACAAATATGTTACATGTCCGTTTGTTGTGATTACCGGTGTAGTTATCACGTGATCGTTATGTCTTGTTGTTTAGTTAAGGTTTCATTGTGAAGATAATTATCGGTACAAGTTTGGTTATAGGTGATTCCCTTGCCGGGATATATTTAATCCTTACTGTTGGTTCCCCTGTCGGGATGTGTTTACTCTTGTTGTTGACTCCCTTGCCGGGATATGGTTGTTTCCTTATTGTTCCCTTGTCGGGAATCTTTTGTGATTAGTGTTGGTTTGTATATTATATGGATCGGGTTGCACGCCGCAACAATATTAAATGGGTCAGGTTGCACGCCACAACATTATCATATGATTTGGATCGGGTTACACGCCGCAACGATATTATTTGGACCGGGTTGCACGCCGCAACAATATTATTTGGATTGGGTTGCACGCCGCAACAATATTATTTGGATCAGTTTGCACGCCGCAACAATATTATTTGGATCGGGTTGCACGCCGCAACAATATAATATTATTTGGATAGGGTTACACGCGGCAACAATATTATTTGGATCGGGTTGCACGCCGCAACAATATAATATTATCTGGATCGGGTTGCACGCCGCAACAATATTATATGATTTGGATCGGGTTGCACGCCGCAACAGTATTATATGATTGGGACCGGGGATCACGCCGCGACAAGAAAGAATAAAAGTGAATATTGACTCTTATGGTGAGAACGAGAGTAAAAGCACGAAGGGTGGTGCCGTGCACTTTATGCTGTTGTGTTCATTTGTTGTTATCAATTCAAGTGTTTAAACTGTTTAAATTCCTTTATTGCGGTGATCCTTGTGTTAGAACCTACAATGTTTTCAATACCTCCCCGTATTTTTGTAAATATATATATATACTCCAGCATTTCAAACTTCAATAATTGTTATAGCCGTAATTCAATTAGTTTCTCAAATATATCCCCTTAAACCGTCTAAGGTTGTACTTTTCATAAAAAGGAATTTCTACTAAGTTTAAGTTATTAACTCCCCTGTTAAATTTAATAATTCTTCTGATGTTGTATTTTTAATCGAAAGGGGTACTTTCTTACTCGAATGATTTCTAATGACAACTTCATCTTTTCTCGTCGATTTCCAAATTTATTTAGAAATTGTAATTTAATTTATATTATGTAAATAGGACTTCTCGAACATCTTAAGTGCATTTGTAAGAATATTTTGTATTGTATATCATGTGGATTGTGTTGCTAAGTGTGAGATGGAAAGTATGTGGGCACAAGGTGCCATATGTGCTGAAAGTTGGAAAGTTGAGATTACGATATGAGAAATCGAGGATCGAAATGATCAGGATGATGTATTAAACATGATGTGATTGATTGAGTTGGTATTGTTTTTCTTTATTTGGATACACTCTTACTTGTCCCCATCTATGTTATGTCAGTGTTGAATTGCTTGGGTTATCTGAATTACTTGGTCTCCGTTCGTTACTATCCGTGTTCTTCCTTTATTGTTTATACTGTTGTACTTAGATTTTCTCTCCGCAGTTGATATTACTTCGTTATCTTTATCTTGATGTTTTACTATCATATCCTGTTCATTTCATTTGACCAGTAGGCGTCCTGACTGTTCCTCGTCACTACCCCACCGAGGTTAGTCTTGATACTTACTGGGCACCGCCGTGGTGTGCTCATACTACGCTTCTGTACATTTTTGTGTACAGATCGAGGTGGATTGATAGTAGCTGTGCAGGTCGTCGCGGTGGAGACTCAAGGTAAACCTGCTACAGCGTTCGCAGGTCTCGGAGTCACCTTCATTTGTATTTATTTCCATTGGCTCCTTTGTTTCGGGGCAGTGACGTATTATTTTGTGTAATTACTCTTAGATAGGCTTGTGACTTGTACTACCAGTTTTGGGAATCTTGATTTATTCAGATTTAGTTAATTTAAAGTTAATAAGCATCATTGTTATTTCAGTTTATGTTAGGCTTACCTAGTTTAGAGACTAGGTGCCATCACGACTCCTTCGGAGCGATTTTTGGGTCGTGACAAAAGCCTGAGCACCTTCACTTTTTCTTCTTCGCGAATGCGATATTTCCTCTGCGTTCGCGATGCACAAAAGCCTGGGCAGACAGAATATATCCCAAAATCAAGGGTTTCACCATTTTCATCATATTTTGACTTCTAGAGCTCGGTTCTTGGCGATTTTTGGTGGGTTTTTCACGAAATTCGATTGGGTGAGTGTTCTTCAACTAGAATTAAATATATTCCAAGAATTTGTCTTTATTTTTTATCATTTAAATTGTATTTTGGGTTGGGAAAGAGTTTGTTTTTGAAGAAAATTTCAAAATAAAAAATCATGATTTTAGGGACCAAATGGTATCGGAATTGGATAAATTTTGTATGGTTGAACTCATTTGGGAATGGGTGATCGGATTTTTGTAAAATTTGACGGGTTCCGAGGTGCGGGCCTGGGGGTCGACTTTTGGGTCGATTTTTATATTTTTGTAAAGATTGAAACTTTATTATTCGGAATAGTTCCTTATTCGATTTATATGTGTTTTGGAGTTGTTATAGTTGGATTTGAGCTGTCCGGAGGTCTTTTCGCCCGAGAAGTCCATTTTAGAGTACCAAGTTATCGTCATTGAGGTAAGTATCTTTCCTAACCTTGTGTGGGGGACTTCCCCTTAGAAATTGAGTCTTCTATGCTAATTGTAGTCTGTGCAAGGGAGGTGACGAGTGTGTGCTCGGACTTATTTGTGGAAAATATGCTCTAGGGTTCTTAGGTCCTTATGTTCAAATGTAGAGAGTATTCCGTTATGATTGAGTTTAATAATTGATTAAATTGTCTCTATATGCTCCATATGATATTGCTATCTTTCCTTGAATCCCTACATGTTTCATTGACCCATAATTTCCTTAATTGAAGTGATCGCCGTCCTTATTGTTTTGATACTTCTTGATTGCGAGTTCCTCTATGACTTTGTACAAATATGTTACATGTCTGATTGTTGTGATTACCGGTGTAGTTATCATGTGCTCGTTATGTCTTGTTGTTTAGTTAAGGTTTCATTGTGAAGATAATTATAGCTACAAGTTTGGTTATAGCTGATTCCCTTGCCGGGACATATTTAATCCTTACTGTTGGTTCCCCTGCCTGGATGTGTTTACTCTTGTTGTTGACTCCCTTGCCAAGATATGATTGTTTCCTTATTGTTCCCTTGTTGGGATTCTTTTGTGATTAGTGTTGGTTTGTATATTATATGGATCGGGTTGCACGCCGCAACAATATTAAATGGATCGGGTTGCATGCCGCAACATCATCATATGATTTGGATTGGGTTGTACGCCGCAACAATATTATTTGGATCGGGTTGCACGCCACAATAATATTATTTGGATCGGGTTGCACGCCGCAACAATATTATTTGGATCGGGTTGCATGCAGCAACAATATAATATTATTTGTATCGGGTTGCACGCCGCAACAATATATTATTATTTGGATCGGGTTGCACGCCGCAACAATATTATATGATTTGGATCGGGTTGCACGCCGCAACAGTATTATATGATTGGGATCGGGTTGAACACCGCGATAAGAAAGAATAAAAGTGAATATTGACTCTTATGGTGAGAACGAGAGTAAAAGAATGAAGGGTGGTGCCGTGCACTTTCTGCTGCTGTGTTTATTTGTTGTTATCAATTCAAGTGTTTAAACTGCTTAAAAACCTTTATTGCGGTGATCCTTGTGTTAGAACCTACAATGTTTTCAATACCTCCCCGTATTTATGTAAATATATACATATATACTCCAACATTTCAAACTTCAATAATTGTTACAACCGTAATTGAATTAGTTTCACAAATATATCCCCTTAAACCGTGTGAGGTTGTACTTTTCATAAAAAGGAATTTCTACTAAGTTTAAGTTATTAACTCCCCCGTTAAATGTAATAATTCTTCCGATGTTATATTTTTAATCGAAAGGGGTACTTTCTTACTTGAATGATTTCTAAAGACAACTTCATATTTTCTCGTCGATTTCCAAATTTATTTAGAAATTGTAATTTAATTTATATTATGTAAATAGGACTTCTTGAACATCTTAAGTGCATTTGTAAGGACATTTTGTATTGTATATCATGTGGATTGTGTTGCTAAGAGTGAGTTGGAAAATATGTGGGCACAAGGTGCCATATGGGCTGAAAGTTCGAAAGTTGAGATTATGATATGAGAAATCGAGGATCGAAATGATCGGGATGGTGTATTAAACATGATGTGATTGATTGAGTTGGCATTGTTTTTCTTTATTTGGATACACTCTTACTTGTCTCCGTCTCTGTTATGTCAGTGTTGAATTGCTTGGGTTATCTGATTTACTTGGTCTCCGTTCGTTACTATCCGTGTTCTTCCTTTATTGTTTATACTGTTCTACTTAGATTTTCTCTCCGCAGTTGATATTACTTCGTTATCTTTATCTCGATGTTTTACTATCATATCCTGTTCATTTCATTTGACCAGTAGGCGTCCTGACTGTTCCTCGTCACTACCCCACAGAGGTTAGTCTTGATACTTACTGGGCACCGCCGTGGTGTGCTCATACTACACTTCTGTACATTTTTGTGTACAGATCCAGGTGGATTGATAGTAGTTGTGCGGGTCGTGGCGGTGGAGACTCAAGGTAAACCTGCTACATCGTTCGCAGGTCTCGGAGTCACCTTCATTTGTATTTATTTCCATTGGCTCCTTTGTTTCGGGGGAAGTGACGTATTATTTTGTGTGATTACTCTTAGATAGTCTTGTGACTTGTACTACCGGTTTTGGGAATCTTGATTTATTCAGGGTTTGTTAATTTAAAGTTAATAAGCATCATTGTTATTTCAGTTTATGTTAGGCTTACCTAGTTTAGAGACTAGGTGCCATCACGACTCCTTCGGAGGGACTTTTAGGTCATGACACATTCTAGCTTATCACTACTTTATTTCCTTTTGAAGGGAAACATCCCTTAGTCAAAAGTCCTTCCAAACGGGATCCACAAGTTGGTAGTGCCTCTACTTTCAATGAACCTTAAGGTCCATCCTTGACCAACTTTAAATTTGATCCAGATTAATATGACTTAAATTGATATTGCTTGCCTTGAGATTTATTGATATTACTTGCCTCTCTGCCCTTTTCGGGGTAGGGGTAAGGTCTGCGTACACTCTACTCTCCCAAGACCCCACTAGTGGGATTTTACTGGGTATGTTGTTGTTGTTGCTATCTGCTCTCCCCGATTTGAGAAAATTGTTAATTAATGAATTATGAATCCAGAGACTTTTAATAAAGAGGAACTTTTACCTGTTTAGTAATTCACCTGAATCTACTGTTGTCCTTAATAAATTCGTGAGTCATCACTTTAATAATATTATTATTGGACCACTAGTAAGTGTCGAAGTCGACCTCTCGTCTCTACTTCTTCGAGATTAGACGGGATACTTACTGAGTACACGTTGTTTTCGTACTCATGCTACACTTGTTGTGCATTTTTATTGCACAGGCACATGTACTTCTAGTGGCCTACTGGGCGTAGCAGCATGGATGATACCGGGACTAGTTGAGCTGCATTACTCGAGGCGACCCGCAGCTACTATAGTCTCTTTTAGTGTATTGTATTTACTTTCTGCCCAATTGTATTCTGGACGGATGTTATATTGTATTGTTTCTTAGAAATAGCTAATGCATTGTGACACCAGGTTCTGGGGATGTCTATTGGTTTATTCATAATTTTAAAAATGGTTAAATGTTTCATTTCTTATTCAGTGAAATTTACTATGCATAGTTTAAACATATAAAAAAAGAGATTTCAGAATTATTTAAAACGAGAATTTAATTAAGTGATTTGGTTGGCTTTCCTGACAGCGGTGTCCGGCGCCATCACGACCCTTAATGGATTTTGGGTCGTGACAACATGGAATCAGAGCACTAGGTTCCTGTAGGTCTCACGAGTCATGAGCAAGTCTAGTAGAGTCTCGAGGATTGGTACGGAGACGTCTGTACTTATCTTCGGGAGGCTGCAGGACTGTAAGGAGTACTTCCCTTCTTGATTCCTCATCGTGCGATTTGATTCCTTGAGGCATATGCCCCTGTTTCCTTCCTACTCAATCCTACGCGACGCGAACCGCCTGTTATAAATCGAGAATTGAAGAATTGTGATGGTACTACCGATGTGGTGCGGGATGTTTCTCCCTGCATAGTTGTCTGGGCTACTATCGCCTCCTTGTGAAAGGATATTCTGTCGTTTAGGCTCAGTATCGGTGCTTCTAAGAGCTCTAAGGCTAGGCACAAGTTGCCATGATCCTATGAACGATTGTTCCGCAGTATTGATATAATGGTAGGATGTTTGACCACGTGTCGGGGCAGTGAATGACTTGAAGGGAGGTTTATTCAGTGCACGATCTAGAGGTTCGGTATTTTATTCCCGGTAGGGGAAGGGAAATCAGACTAAAAATTGTCAGATGTGGGCTGATGGAGTAACGAGACATGGTATTTGCGAGCGTGGTGGAGTTTTTTTCTATGATGAGGTGTCGTTATCCTAATTGAACGTACTAAGTTCGCCGATGCTATGATCTTCTACAATTCGCCATTGTGGTAAGATATTGTGAAGTAGTATTCAAGATGCGGCTGTCAGATATTGCAGGGTGCGGGAGTGCAGGATTGAATCAATGTTCCTAATGTCGACGGTTCGAGGAAGATGATTCGGAAAGGTTTAAAGTTAGCAGCAATTGTGGGTTCAAGTGCCACGAAGATAGATTTTATTTAAGGCAACAACTGAGCAACAAAGGATGAGGAAGGACATGTGGTGAGTGTCAGGTGGTGGTTAAAATTTCTAGAAGGCCAGGGTATAAGAAGCAAAGGTCGAGTAGTCGACTAAAGGGGTGAGTTTCGCCAAAGTGGGAGAGTTTGGAGTGATTTCGGAATTTTAGTGATTGGTGATTTGGGCCTACAGATTAATGTGGAGTATGGGCTATTAGGCGGCAGGAGATTTGATATAACGGAAAGGAGCTTCCAGAAATGGAGAAGGATACAACCTAACTTTGAATTGGAAGGATGTTGCCCCGCACTTAATTGATGTCCACGAGGGGTGAATGGACTTGTGCAGCTAGAGAGTGAGCTTGGACTCAGGATGGGTCATTAATGTCGTGGTGTTTGCACCCCGTGTAACAGCGTTGGAAGACGTCAGCACATAGATTCCACAGACGGGATATCTCTAGTGAGCAGGTCGGCAGTCGCATGGTTGGCGAGGCTTCTGCAAAGGGTTCTATTGGCTATACAGCAAGGAGATCAGTCGTGTAAATGTGGTTGATAATTCAGAGTATAACAAGAGGGTTTTACAGAAAGATTTTGAGAATTTTGGCGGTTGATTGCACAAGGTTATGTCAACAAGAGATAAAGGATCCTGGTGAATTCCAGAATTTGTGTTATAATGGCTTCAGGCTAAGTGGGAGAGTCCCACCGCCTATGATTAAGGATTGCCTAGTTAACTACTTGCGAGGTTTCTGATTATTAGCATATTGATTGGTTATTTCAGCTATAGGAAAGGAACATAAATGGTAAATTGAGCAAAAGAATTGTTAAAGGTGTGCTATGGTTGGCCTTATTGGCCCATATTCAGACTTGGGGAAGGATTCAGGATTTATGCCTTGTATAGATGTGGGTTCCAAGGGAAGTGATTTGCCGGGTGCTTCGCCGAGAGGGTATTCATGTGCTGGGGATTTATGGAGTCGACTATATTCGGGGCCAAGTCAGAGCGGGTGTCTCTCAACAACGGTCCTAGTAAATTCAAAGGTTAAAAATGCGTTGCCTAAGGATTCAAGACCGCAATGTGTTTAGGAATCGGGCTTGTGAAGCAGCTTATGATAAGAGGCTCCGAATGTTCTATGATGTTTTGACTTGCAGTGAAGCATTGAGAAAAAAAGGAGAAAAATACTTCGGATTCGTAGAGGAATTATCAGAATGGATGTGCCAGTCGAGATGCGAATATGCGCATAAGGAAGGTATGAAATGGTTCGTGGGATTTGGGACAGCATGGTCTCGTGTTTCAAGGCCACTCGGGTGGAGTGCATTATATGTTGAATGAAGATATTATTATTCTAAGACAGTTAAGAATGAATTGGAAGAGGTTGGATTGGATAACCATGGTTGAAATGGCATATTGGTGGCAGTGATCAATTCCTTCAGCATGATTAAGTTATGCAAGTGATTTGTGATGGTACGTGTGAGGCTTGTCGACCGCCGTAATTGATGTTATTCAGGAGTATTCCACTGTTATGGCCTGTCATGTGTAGGCGGATCCCGGAAGGGCTATGGTGGCTTAGACCACTACTTAGAGATTTGTATATTCTATGGTTATGAGGATTCACCTGTGTGTTGCTATGGTTCTCCTGAAGTGAGTTAAGTGAAATGTTTTATATGATGAAGTGTTAATCTATTAGTGGTTACGGAGTTATGATGAAAATTATGTTCTATCGTATATTAGCATGCTAGGTGCAGTGAGTGGTATGGAATTTGAAGTGAGGATCAAGGTTTCAGTTCGGTGTTGACAAGGATGTCACGAGCTCGGATGAGCAGTAAAGGAGTTCCGATGGTTAAAGTAAGTGGGTATCGTCTTCAGCGTCACCTGAGATCGGTATTTTGTGAAAAAGGCCTTGCATCCTGGTTATGTATTCTTGAACGTTTTCTCAGCATTAGTGCGGCTGGTGGTATGGATATGCATACTTGTTGTCTGTTACGGAAGGTCGTGGGAGTGTGCCCTGCAGGAAGATTGTCTAAGTGTGGCAGGTAGTCACTTGATTGATTGAGGATTTAAACCAAGTATGAAGACGGTGGTGATATCATTAATTTGAGAATTTATGCTTGGAGGGTACTCGACTTATTGGGTTGTGGAGCGTGGAGGATTGCCCCGGTTATGATGGTAGTTCTCGTGTGTTATGAGAAAAAGGGAGTTATTATGGACCTTCAAAAGGTTATTATCCTAGTTCAGTATGAGCAGAATCAGCTTGAGGTCTGTGGATGGATCTAAATGTGAATATGGGCTCTATATCAGGCCAGATGTGTTCATTTCAGCAATGCGCTCCTTTTGGCAAGTAGTCAGGGTACTATTTCGTCGTTATCTATTTCATGTAATGATATATTGCGCCGTATGAATTGTGAGACGGCTTGGTGAATTTGTTATGTGTTGAGGTTCCGCGTAGAGATAATGTTATATGAGCACGACGGCTCTCGAGATTCAGATCGTATATCGCACCTCAGTTGTGCTTGAGTTTTGTAGCCTATGGCACTATATGTCTCCCCAGGGATGGTATTATGCAGTTAGCGTGCTTCTGGCCGATATTCGGTATTTTGTTGTAATGAGCAATTTAGCTCGATGCATATCTCTTTATGTGAATTCTATGAGTGGATCGGGTGGCACGTCGCCATGGGTATGTTATTTGGATCGGGTTGCATGCCGCAACAGTGGCATGTTAAGTATAGTTCCCCGTATCTATTTTTATGTGTTTTGTTTCCTCTTTCCTGAGAGGAACTTATATTATCTGTGTGCCCGTGTCGCATGCATGATTCGCGAGCGGGGTGTCTGTTCAAACATGTTGACCGCGTCGCATGTATGATTCTCGAGCGGGGTAATTGGATTTCCTTTTCAGAGTTCGTTTTCCTTTTTTCACGTTCAAGTTCATAGCCTATTGGCACATTGTGGCATCATATGAGACTTTTGATCGTGTCCTGGGTGGCTTATTGCCTGAGCAGTTCGTAGTGGGTGAAACGAGATCATTAGATTTAGGATCAGTGCAACCTGATTACATGAAGTATATTAAGGAGCAAATACCATTATTCGGTTCAGAATGAGGTGATGGTTCTTGTCAGGAGTATAGGCCTGATGAATTGTTGGTTCGACAGTTGGTTATGAATTTCTACACACATTTTCCGTCTTGGCAGTATTGTAAGAGTCAGAGCAAGACCTATGTAGGTCATGAGGTGCAATGGGAGCATCAAATTCGTGGAATTTCAATTTATTCGATCAGAGAATGCTATTGTGGTTGTCGATGCCCCCTTTTTCTCGCAAAATCGGGTTAATGACATTTGGGAGGACAACTCGTTCCCTTTTGGGAATTGGGTTTAAGAGAAGTGAGATTCGCCACCTAATGATTAAAGTTCATTAGGAAACTAAGAAGGGTTTTGTTTGGATAACCAGAGATTGGGTAAGGGCTTGAAATTATTCCAAGGGGAAGGTGTTAGGCACCCCTCAGAATCTACTAGTGTGGTTCCTGACCAAGCTATTATTGTGACTTTAGGGTACAAATAACATATAGACAAATAAGGCTTCAAATAAGAGGAGATTTTCACATAAAGGTTGCAAATAGAGGGAGTAAAAAGAAACGAAAGAAAAGCTAAAATTTTGAGAGAAAAAAAATAGTTTGAGAAATTTGAAAATAAACAATGAAATAAACAAGTAAAGGAGAGGGGGGTCCTAGGTTTATAAATAATATGTATCACCCCACACAACACCCGGTAACCATTTATACACGTGGTGTTATCGCGTGGTCATCATATCCATATCTACCCTTTCCCACCCCGTTAAGGTATTAAATGCGGAATGGTCTCGTTTCACTTATTGCATGCTATTACCCGCCCCAATCCTATCAGTCCCGGAGGCAGTTAGGACTACTAATCCTAAAGGGAAAGGGTGTGAGGTTTTAATGTTTTAAAAGGACAAAATTCTAGGGCGACAATAAAAACACATAGAGCAAATATGGGAAAGGCATTCAAACACATAAGGCTCAAACAGACCTCCTTAGATCAGAGAAAGCATATAGTTTAGCATGTCTTGCACGTAATGATTAAGGTCTCATTAAACTGAAAAGTTAAAGCAGGCTGATTTATTACATATTTTCAGATAAGAAGTCCGAATTAGACCTGCTCGCTGATTGTAATTAATAAAGACTGTTGCAGTTTATAACTTTTACCCTAAAGCCTGCCTAAGTGATAGACGAAAACGTACAGGCATGATGTCTACAGATTTCAGAAATAAGAAAATGAACTGATTACATGCTGATTTAAAGGGAAGTTGCCAGTTAAAAATGAATTTTAGAAAAACACGAGTTCTGCTGTTGGTAACGCATTATTACTGCTAATTTTAGACTCATAAGCGAGTGAGGCTATTCAGATTTGAATTAGAACCCCTATAGGCATGCTTTCTATGTTTTTCCAACTTAGAACATTGTTATAAACATAGAAGAGTGCATAACTCCGATAACATGATATCTAGGTGTTGCATCGTTTTACTTAAGGCCTATAAACACGTTTGCCTAGTGAAAAGCGGGTATGCAAAAATCAGAAAAGACCTATAGGAATATTATCTACGTGTGTATGCAGAAGTTATGGACATAATATCTACATGAAAGTGCAGAATCCCTATAGTCATAGTATCTAACTGAGAATGCAGAGTTTCTTATAGACATGATAGCTAAATGAGATGCAGAAATCTTATAGGCATGATAACTACATGAAAATGCATAAGTCTTATAGGCATGGTAACTATATGAAAGTGCAGAAATCTTATAGGCATGGTAAGTATATGAAAGTGCAGAAATTAGAGATTCCTATAGGCAAGTTATCTACCCTTTTCATGCATAGTCACCCCTCCCTTTTCACTAAACATCCCCGAAAGTTTATTACAAAGTTACTACAGCCTAGAATGGAATAAGAAAAGCAAAATTACATCAGAAATTAAAAGTACAACCAAGGGGAGCCTAATTCAGGCTCCTTGTCTGAAATATGAGATGAACTAACTCCAAAGATCCGATTTCAAAAGCCTTTCTCTCATTTGGGGTTTGTCAGAGTTCCCTAAGGGCCTCATGTGGACTCCGGGCAGTGCTCACACCCAAATACATTTCAGGATTAAGACATAGTGCAGTGTGGAAGGGCCAGCCCTCAGGTGTCCAAGTTCAGAGGGAACTCAAGGTCCCAAAGCAAGGCTCACAAGAGAGGGGCAGAACTTAGAAACTAGGAGAGAGTGTCAGTGCAGAAGGGGAAATCTGAAAGGGGAGAGGAAAAGGGAATAGCTAAAAATCAGTGCACATAGGGGCATATGGAAGTGGGGAATTTGCAAGAACACAAGAAGAGCAGGCTGATGGGCATACCTAGCAATGGGATGTGCTGGCATACCCTCCAGCCTGTTTTAGAGGTTAAGACCTCATTGATTCAGAACCCAGTTCATGGACAAGAACTGCTGTTGCCATTCCCTAAGTCACTACTCACAAACACATAGGGGTACTGGGATAGGGAGCAAAGATTCACAGTAGAAACAGGCTATAGAACATAGGCATGCTGAATTAAATATTGAACTCTACATAGACAGTAAAGTAGACATGGATATAAAGACTGTAAGTAAACATATTGGGGTGATGCTACAAACTAAAATTAGGACATACCAGTTTCAAGGAAACAAGTAAGAAGAGCAGTAGTCTTGTAAAAGCCAAAGTGCAAACAGGAAGACAGAATACTATGAGTGTGAGTTCAAGAGAGATTGTGAAATTGTAGGGTCTGAAATGTGCTAATCGTGTGTTCAATCATTAGTGCTTTGTGAAAAGAGGGGTCGTGTATTTATAGTGTGGAAGTCATGAAGAAATAAGGTAAGAAAATAATTGAAGACTGATTATAAATCAATCACATAAGACTCCCTTTAATTAAGGGATTCAAATTCAAACGGGTATAAAATAATTAAGGAAAGAAATTAATCAAACACTTGTGCAAAACATGCAATTGAGGGTAAATACATAAAGGTTATTTAAGGACAAGGTCTCTGAAATACACGGTTGTACAATATAAAGAAAGAAACCAAGTCAGAAAGATGGAAAAGGTTTTCACTTAAGGAAAATCAGTAAACAATCAATTAGACCTATGAAAAAGGAATTCTGAGTCAATCACTAGTTTGAAAACCTTTTTGAAGAAGGATTCATCACATATAAATCATACAGACACGTTAAACATGAAAGAAACTTGTCATAAAATCAGTAGAAATTCCAGTATAGGAGAGTTCAGCAAAAATTCAGAATTGTATGAAAACAGAGATGTTCAAACTTGGTTTAGAGACCCAAAGTTAGTCTGAAAGAATTAGGGGGTCTTTTGAGCTAACCCTAAAGCAAGGATGAGAGGGCAGGAAACTGAATTGAAATCATGTTTGGAAGCTTCAGAACTCATGAGAAACATGATGGCAAAGTAACATGCAATCACAATAGAAGGATTCAAAGAATATAATGGTAAATACTGATAAGAACAGTAGAAAAAGCATGCTTAGAAGAAACTTAAACAGGGCTTAGAAGAAGGCAACCAAAGAAACATAAAACTTAGCAGGAAAATACAGTAGAAGGGCACAAGAACACCGGAAAAGTATAGCAGAAATCATATAGGAAAACATAGTGAGATAAACATGTGAGTAGGGTATAGACACACAGTAGGAAAACAAAAAATATAGAAGCACAGAAGAACATGCGTGGTAAAAGGAAACATATGAAAGCAGTAGCAAACGAATACATACAAGGAAAAGGGGAAGGAAAAAAGTCATAAGCATTTCAGAAAACCCTAAATCGAAAAGAAGTGATTTTAAAAGTAATTTTGAAAAAAAGTTGGGGAAATTGTATAAAAACTTAAGTAGAGCATAGATACGTGACAGATCTAAGAAAAATCGGAGGGAACCTCGAATAGTCAGGGTTTCAGAAGAACCCTAGAATGAGAAAGGCTTGGAAAAGGTCCGATCTGAGTCAGATAGGTCAGAACCAGGCTCAAAACACCATTGTACGCTGGAGCAAGGCCAGAGATGACCGTAGAACCTTGAATTTGCAAAGATCTGAGTGAAGACCTTTGAGGTCAGACCTCGAATCTCCAAGTATCGAGTGTATAAGAGCACAGGGAGGTGAGCGTGGGGTTCTCATGGCCTGGGAAGCCATGGATCCATTGATTTTAAGGTAGAAGACAGTGGGAGGGGCTAGGGTTTCGAGAGAGTCTGAGAGAGGAAAGGATTTTAGAGGCGGCGGGTTAAGGGGGAATGATTATAGGGTTGGGTGTTTGTAAAATTAAAAAGGAAAGGAATGATTGTGGCCGTTGATCAAAATGATCAACGGCCTGGATCGAAAGGGGAGGCCGGGCGGGTTAGATTAGCTGGGACAGGGGCGGGTAAGTTAGAAATTTGGCCGGTCCGTTTGGGGTTTGAAATTGGGTTAATTGGGGGAATTAATTTGGGCTATAATTGAAATGAAACAGGGCTAGCAAATTTGTAATTATAAACGCAATTAGTTTTTAAAATAGGCTAGTATTGCAATTAAGTGCAATTTAGCTTTAAAAATATCAAATCAATTTATAAAAAATGTGCAAAATTACCTGAGCTATATTTTGGAACAAATATGAGGATAAAATAAGTGAATCACCAAAAATGATATTCTTGGGAATAACTATTGGTTTTGTACTGTTAAAATAGGGCAATAAATTTGTTTAAAAATCTTTTAAAAATTGGAAAAATAATAAAACACTTGGACATGCTTATATATGCATATATATGCTATTTTGAAAGTATTTTGCATACAAAAAATATACAGGGAAAAATTGGGTATCAACGACTGCCCCTCTTTACCCGGGAAGGATGAAAGAGTTGTCGGGTAAAGATATAATGGCCATTTTGACCGAACGGAATAGGTTGAAGAATTGACCGCGCTCTGGTTCTTGAGCTGCCTACATTTCCCTGGTTTTACAGGAATCAGGCCATATGTAGTTCAGGATCCGACGGTGGAACATGCCGATGGAGATCTTTCAAGAACGGACGCGATATTTAGGTTGGGATGGATGGTTAAAGTCTGCCAGGGCTACGGGAACTGGAGCGGGATCGCTCCTGCTGAGACGGTCGTGCCTAGCCGGTTTACCTACAAACAAGAAATACAAGCGTATATCGTGCGGAAAAATTAAACGTGATGCAAACTCCCGTCGGACCATGAATGCTATCTTCGGACGGTTAGGATGACGTCCTTAGACCATGATGTCCTGGTCCATGAAGCATATAATAAAGGATTCGCAGTCTATGAAATGATGCTCTCGGGCTATGCGAATGGTGCCTCCGAACAATGACGCCTTTAGACAAATTTGGCGATCTTTCAGCCCATGCAATGCGATAGGTGGCGATCTTTCAACCCATGAAAGCGTAAATAAAGTGGCGATATTTCAGCCGATGCAAGAGATAAATAAAGATGGCGATATCTCAGCCGATGCAAGATATAAATAAAGATGGCGATCTTTCAGCCGATGCAGGACATAAAATAAAGGTGGCGATCTTTCAACCGATGCAGGACATAAATAAAGGTGACGATCTTTCATCCGATGCAAGATGTAAATAGAGGTGGCAATCTTTCAGCCATGCAAGACATAAATAGAGGTGGCGATCATTCAGCCATGCAGATGGAGGTAGAGCTTAACCTCGGAAGGCAGAATGGTAGCCTTATGCAATGCAGGAATGCAGATGGAGACAGAGCTTAGTCTTGAAAGGCTGAATGGTAGCCTTATGCAATGCAGTAATAAAAGGTGAATAGTAATAAAATTTCTTAGCTGATAGTTGATAGCTGATAGCCGATTGCGATATCGTGGCTGCTGGGGGTACTGTATGCGGATAGCAACTGTGAATAGGTGTGACAGTTCTGAGAGTTATATTCCTGAACAGTATGAGTGTATAATATATGTTTTTGCGACTTGGGTGCCTGCATCCAAAGAAAAATTTTGAGTTTTGTAAAGGGGAAAGGTTAGTTCGTGTTTCTGTTGACTTTGCTTGATCTGCTCGGCTCTGATCTGATGACACGGTATGTATCATGGGGGTAGCGTTGCTGAACAAAGCGATTTCGATAATAAATATGCATGAGTTTGTTAAGGATATGACATAAGTATATATTTAAGAAATAGTTTTTAGATGAACGGACGACTGTGACGTGGTTCAGGACATTGCAACCTCTCTCGTTACGGAATTTTGAGGATGGAACTTTGAGGGTCCTCCTCAAAATTCTGCCCCAGATTTCAATTGCGGGGGGAATGAAAATTTTATTGAATTGTGACCGAACCCATAATGCTGCCTACGTATCCCCTCTTAAACAGGAATCAGGTTAGACGTAGTTCAAATTACATCATATAGGAAAACATAAGATTACACATAGTAGCGCTTGACTGCATCTGAGTTGATTGGTTTTGGCCAAACTTCTCCATCCATTTCTGCAAGTATAAGGGCTCCTCCTATCAGAACCCGATGATCCATGTATGGACCCTGCCAATTGGGAGAGAACTTCCCTTTGGCCTCATCTTGATGCGGGAAAATTTTCTTTAACACCAGCTGCCCTGCTGTGAACCGTCTTGGCTTGACCCTCTTGTTGAAAGCTCTGGACATTCTGTTCTGATAAAGCTGACCATGGCAAACTGCATCCATTCTCTTCCCATCTATAAGAGCCAGCTGCTCGTAGCGGCTTCTCACCCATTCTGCGTCGTAGAGCTCAGCTTCTTGTATGATCCTTAAGGAGGGGATTTCTACTTCGGCGGGAATGACTGCCTCAGTACCATAGACCAGCATATAGGGAGTTGCACCAGTTGATGTGCGGACTGTGGTGCGATACCCCAATAAAGCAAATGATAGCTTCTCATGCCACTGCTTATGCTTCTCTACCATTTTTCTCAGTATCTTCTTAATGTTCTTGTTAGCGGCCTCTACGGCTCCGTTCATCTGCGGTCTGTAGACAGTAGAGTTCTAGTTTTTGATCTTGAAGGTTTCACAAATAGCTTTCATTAAGTCACTGTTGAGGTTTGAGCCATTATCAGTAATGATCGATTTAGAAATCCCGAATCGACAAACAATACGGTCGCGGACAATATCTGCCACGACTTTCTTAGTCACTAGTTTGTAAGATGATGCTTTAACCCATTTGGTAAAATAATCAATTGCCACTAGGATGAATTTGTGCCCGTTCGAAGCGGCAGGTTCGATTGGTCCAATAACATCCATTCCCCAAGCGGCGAACGACCATGGTGAGCTTGTTGCGTTAAGCTCATTTGGAGGTACCTTTATCATGTCTGCATGTACCTGACAGCGGTGGCATTTTCGGACGTACTGGATGCAGTCCGTCTCCATAGTCATCCAGAAGTAACCAGCACGGAGTATCTTCTTGGCTAAGACAAAGCCGTTCATGTGCGAACCGTAGGTCCCGGCATGAATTTCCTCTAGCAGCTTAGATGCTTCCTTGGCGTCGACACACCTAAGCAAACCCAAATCTGGAGTCCTCCTATACAGGATTCCTCCGCTGTGAAAGAAATTGCTGGACAATCTTCGAGGTGTGCGCTTCTGAGTGGTATTTGCGAGCTCTAGATATTCTCCTTTGGACAAATATTCCTTGATGTCGTGAAACCAAGGTTTTCCATCTGCTTCTTCTTCGATATGAGCACAATAAGCTGGCTGATTATGGATTTTCACAGGAATAGGATCAATGAAGTTTGTATGAGGATGCTGTATCATGGACGATAGGGTAGCCAATGCATCAGCAAACTCATTTTGGACTCTGGGAACATGCTGGAACTCTGTCTTTGCGAACCTTTTCCTCAACTCCTGTACATGGTGTAGATAAGGGAGTATCTTAGAAGTCTTGGTCGCCCATTCTCCTCGTACATGATGTATGAGTAGGTTCGAATCCCCAATTATTAGCAACTCTTGGATGTTCATGTCAATGGCCATCTTAAGCCCTAAGATGCAGGCTTCGTACTCGGCCATGTTGTTGGTGCACGGGAATCTGAGCTTGGCAGATATCGGATAGTGCTGACCGGTTTGATATACTAGGACTGCTCCTATGCCAACTCATTTGAAATTTGCCGCTCAGTCGAAAAACATTCTCCAACCATCATAGGACTCTGCAATATATTCTCCTATGAATGATACCTCTTCTTCTGGAAAATACGTCTTCAGGGGCTCGTATTCTCCATCCACAGGGTTTTCAGCTAGGTGATCCGCTAGTGCTTGTCCTTTGACTGCTTTCTAAGTTACTTAGACAATATCGAATTCACTCAACAGGATCTGCCATTTGGCGAGCTTGCCAGTGGGCATGGCTTCTGGAAGATGTATTTCGAAGGATCCATCCTTGATATGAGATATGTAGTATAGGCACAGAAGTAGTGCCTCAGCTTCTGGGCTACCCAAGTTAAAGCACAGCAGGTGCGCTCCAACAGAGAATACCGGGCCTCATATGGAGTGAACTTCTTGCTGAGGTAGTAAATGGCCTGTTCTTTCTTTCCTGTCTCGTCATGCTGCCCCAGGATGCAACCGAAGGCACCATCCAATACTGCGATGTAGAGTAGCAAAGGTCTTCCCGGCTCGGGCGGGACCAAAACTGGTGGCGTTGACAAGTATTCCTTGATTCTGTCAAAAGCTTTCTGGCAGTCATCAGTCCATTCGGTGGCGGCATCCCTTTTCAACATCTTGAAGATTGGCTCACAAATAATTGTAGATTGTGCTATGAACCGGCTGATGTAGTTAAGTCTCCCCAAGAAACTCATTACGTCCTTCTTGTTCTTTGGTGTTGGAAATTCTTGAATGGCTTTGATCTTTGATGGATCCAGCTCTATTCCCCGGCGGCTCACAATAAACCCAAGCAATTTTCTAGCTGGAACCCCGAATGCACATTTTGCGGGATTCAGTTTCAGGTTGTACCTTCTCAGTCTATTGAAGAACTTCCTCAAATCTTTCATGTGATCAGTGGCTTTCTTGGACTTGATGATGACATCATCCACGTATACTTTGATCTCCTTGTATATCATGTCGTGAAAAATGGTAGTCATGGCCCTGATGTAGGTGGCCCCTGCATTCTTTAACCCTAACGGCATCATCTTGTAGCAGTACATTCCCCGCGGCGTAATGTAATCCGTTTTCTCAGCATCTTCTTCATCCATCTAGATCTAATGGTACCCAGCAAAACAATCTACAAATGATTGCAACTCATGCTTGGCGCAATTGTCAATTAGGATGTGTATGTTTGGCAAGGGGAAGTCGTCTTTTAGACTGGCCCGGTTGAGGTCCCGGTAGTCGACATAGACTCTAACCTTACCGTCCTTCTTCGGTACTGGCACGATGTTGGCTAACCATGTTGGATACTCCACTACCCTGAGAACCTTAGCTCTGACCTGCTTAGTGACCTCTTCCTTGATTTTCAAACTCATATCTGGCTTGAACTTTTTGAGCTTCTCCTTTACTGGTGGACAGGCTGGATCGGGTGGCAATTTGTGGGCCACAATAGATGTACTCAGACCAGTCATATTGTCGTACGACCAGACGAATATGTCCTCATACTCTCTTAGAAACTTTGTATATTCTTCCTTCTCTGATAGTGACAAATGAATGTTGATCCGTGTTTCTTTGATGTTTTCTGCATCTCCCAGGTTAACAATCTCAGTCTCGTCCAGGTTGGACTTAGGTCTGTTCTCAAAATTCTCAACTTCTTTAACAATCTCTTCCGGTATATCGTCTTCCTCTAAATCTATGTCCATTTGTTGCGTTGTCTCGTTGCATGTCACAGTCATTGGTTCATCAAGATAAGTAATAGTAATGTTGTATAAGTAAAGTAATGAGAGAAAATAATAAGAGTAAGATTTATAAGAAAATCGAAATGCTTTGATAAATTCCATAAATGTTTTTGAACATTGGAGCTCTTTCTTGCGAAAATTATGAAAATGCAAAAGGAAAGTAAACTAGTAAAATAAAATAGTGCATGATGCTTGTTCAGCCTTGCTACCCCGAGGCTCGCCGAGCTCTGGTGGTTCTGATAGTCCAGTTTTTGAGGCATGTTCCTCTGCTTATAGCATGTGTGGAAGGGCCTTCCTCCCCCTCCTCCTAAAAAATGACATGACAATCCATATTATCGTCTTCCAGGAACAAATTCCATACTGCTACCAGTTCTTCTTCTTCTTCTGACCCGTAGATAACCTCGGTCGGTTGGAAGGTCTGCTCCAAACGGGGTATTGGCTACTCCAATGGATAGTAAGGACCGCGCCAGGGTGGTGACCATTCGTTGAATTCTTTCCAGGTGTACTCATACCCCAATCCAAAGGTGGTGTCGTGTTTCTTGAGCTTGATGGGATTAGCGATTCCTTGGAGATTCTTGCCAAGTCCTTTGCCAGGCTCGTTCTCGCTCCTGTTCAATATGCTTTCAATTTTGTTATCCCACCACTTATCCTTATCAACGGCGTTGACTCGCTCGATGTGGTGGTAAGTTTCCCCACCTATCCTTCTTCTTCCTCCAATCGCTGGAATGGTCTGGTGACTGTATATGGGATTGCTACCGTCGCCATGAATGATCACCTCTTGGTGATTCCACTCAAACTTCACTGCCTGATATAGTGTTGACGCTACGGCCCCCGCGGCATGAATCCATGGTCGTCCATACAACAGATTGTAAGATGCCGGTATGTCTATCACTTGAAAATCAACATCAAACCAAGTAGGCCCCATTTGCAAACACAAGCTAATCTCCCCAATAGTAGACCTTTGAGAACCATCGAAAGCATTGACGTTGATGGCCCCGTCCTTGATTTCATGCAACCCTTTTTCCAACGTTCTAAGTGTTACCAACGGACAAATGTTGAGACTGGACCCCCCATCGACCTGGATCCCGGTGATAAAATAATCTTCGCACTGCACAGTGATATGCAACGCCTTGTTGTGACTCAATCCTTCTGGTGGCAGCTCATCTTCATGAAAAGTGATCTTGTGACTTTCCAATACCTGGCCTACCATGTTGGCCATCTCCCTGCCGGTAATGTTGCTCGGTACATATGCCTCGCTCAACACTCTTTTCAATGCATTCATGTGTGCATCGAAACTTTGTAACAAAGCAAGGATAGAAATCTGTGCAGGTGTTTTTGTTCAGTCTGTATCAAAGTGACTGA
>NW_017670589.1:537303-538516 GCF_001879085.1 Nicotiana attenuata
TGATTTTTCTTCTTCTTTGCTTTATGTGTGTTGTCTATATCATGCTCGTGTGATTTCTTTTGCTACGCATGTACTGTCTGTCTACTTTTCTTTTTTCTACTATACATGTTACTCCTATGTTAATCCTGTTATGTTTTCTTTGCTCTTTTACTATATGTGTTTACCGTTGAGATTCTTTGATTTTTGTCTTACTAACTCTGTTCATATTTTTGCTAAACATGCCTCATCTGCTTTTGTTTAAGTTTGTATCATCTCTTTCTTCTAAACTTGTTTAAGGTCCGAGTTTTCTCAAATATGTTCTTCATGATCTTGAATCAGCTTTCTTACTTTGTTGTTTAAACATGATCTCATATCTGTTTTGTTGAGGCTCTGAAACAAACCTTTGAGTCTGTTTCAATGGCTTGCTTTCTCACCTTTATGTCTGATTCAAGTGGAAACCCTAGGATCTGGGGGTTCCCCTTGGCGATTTTGATTTTTTGAAAGTCAGTAAAGATCATAAAAAATGTTGCAATATTTAAACACGTAGTGCAGGAGATATAAAGCGCGTCCTAATTTTGGGGACCTCGTTGTGCCCGAGGTAGGCCTAGCGACAAGTAAATTTGGAGAACTTAGAATGCTAAATTCCTCATTTCATTGATAAAAAGGTAGACGAATCCCAAATCGACATTAAATAAACAAGAAATAGATGTTACTAATGGCCGCTAGCCTTGTTACATTTTAAGCAAAGAGGATAAATTCCTATCTACTTGGTCCCAGAAGGACCTTCCCAAGATTCGGCATCCTTGGCTCCTTCGAACAGGTTCCCCAACTCGCGAAGTCCCAGAAATAGGTATTCTAGCTAGATATTCACCTTTAGCCCCTTTAGCCTCTTGACAATCTTCAACCTTTTCGAGAAACGATTTTGGTCACTAAAGTGTAAATCTTTCCACCAGCTTAGCAATCTTGGGTGGATGTTGGTGACCATACCGAATCTGGGGACTTCGTGCCTCATATTCTGCAACGCAAATAAGGTTAGGCCCTTACCCCCACCAGACTCGACTATTTAGTATCAATAATTGGCATAAAAGCATTTTAGTTCTCCAAATAAATGCACAAAACGTGGTTGTGTCCGTTTGGGTTTTGGGAAAACCCAGTGGACTTTGGACAAGGCTATCTTAAAGAGTCATTATGCGGACAACATAACTGACTCGGCTAGGTTTGACCATGATGCATG
>NW_017670589.1:539086-542187 GCF_001879085.1 Nicotiana attenuata
CAGTAAATATCCCCTAAGGGTCCAAACAGTTGGCACGAAGCCCAAATATGGCATTTAGCCCAAAACATGATAATATCAGACAATTTGCAGTCAAATACGTAGTAAAACAACCATACGGGATGGACTAAGTCACAATCCCCAAACGGTGCACGACCCACACTCGTCATCTAGCGTGTGTGTCACCTCAACATAGCTTAAAGCTGTGTATTCCGGGATTTCATACACTCAGGACAACATTTAAAATCATTACTCAACTCAATCCAGCCCAAAATCTAGCTCGCGATGCCTTTGCCTCTCGAATCGGCCTCCGGATGCTACTGAAATCTACCAAAATCAGAACGTAACCATCAAAATATGCTAAAGGGACAGCCCACTCGAAAACAATCGAAAAAAAATGAAATTCCCAAAATTAATCAAAACCCGACCCCGGGGCCCACATCTCGGAATTCGATAAAATTCACATCAATAGATTCCTTATCTCCCCACGAGTTCATACATATCCAAAGTTCCAAAATCCGACCACAAATGGTCCTTCGAATCCTCAATCAAAGGTCTAAGTTTCCAAGCCCTAGTTTCTTCAATTTAGGCTTAAATTCCATGATTAATTAGGTAGAATGCACATTAGAATCGAGTATTAAGTCCGTGAATCTTACCTCCAAATGTTTCCCCTTGAATCCCTCTTCAATCCTCTTGACAAAGCTCCCAAAATCGCTCAAAAATGGTGAAAATTGGGTTCAAAGTCGCGGAACAGGTCTTTCAAATATTCTGCCAGCTATTAAATTTCCTTCACTGCATCGCGGAAATAGCCTCGCGATCACGACACCAAATTTGCATCGGATTCAAGCCTAAGAATTCCAAAATCTTCTAAATTACGCTTTTGATCGAAAACCCAACCAAACCACGTCCGAATGACCTAAAATTTTGCACACACATCCCAAATGACATAACGGAGCTATTGCAACTTCCGGAATTCCATTCCAACCCCTATATCAAAATTTCACCTATCAACCGGAAAATGCTAAAAACTCAATTTCGCCAATTCAAGCCTAAATCTACTCCGGGCCTCCAAAACACATTCCGATCACGCTCCTAAGTCCCAATTCACCTCCCGAAGCTATCCGAACCCTCGGAACTCACATCCGAGCCCTCTAACATATAAGTCAACATTCGGTTGACTTTTCCAACTTAAGCTTTCTTAAAAGAGACTATGTATCTCAAACCTTCTCGAAACCTTTCCGAACCTGAGCCAACCAACCCGATCACCTATAGAACCGACAAACAAAGCAAATAGAAGCAAAAATGGGGGAAATGGAGCGGTAACTCATGAGACGACCGGCCGGGTCGTCACAAATACACCATTCTTAGATAAAGTAATCTTTTCTGCCTCTATAACAGCTTTGAGGCCTTTCTTAAATAATAAACTTGCAGAAATTAAATTCTTCCTAACATCAGGCACATGATGAACATTTATTAAAATCAACTTCTTTCCTGAAGTGAATTGTAGTTCAACTGTTCATTTTCCAAAGACCTTGGCAGTGTCATGATTTCCTATTAAAACCTTTTCTTCACTTGTTGCAACTTCATAATGTTTGAAGAAATTCATGTCATTGCATACATGAACTGTAGCACAGGAATTATACCACCAATCAACAGATTTTATAGTTGCTACCTTGTTGCATTCGGTCACCATACTAAGATTCAAATTAGTAAAGGTATAAACCATAGTAACGATATCCGAAGAAGAAGTTTGTTGTTGTTCAACATTATTTACCCTCTTTTGTCCAGCATTTTCTTCATTTTTCTGTCTTTTACGAAATCTGCAATCTCTCTTATAGTGGCCCACGTTACCGCAAATATAACACGGTCCCTTCTTATTGCTAGAAGAATTTTCCTTTAGAGCAGCCTCAAATTTTCTGTTATTTCCAGCCTTGTTTCCAGAATTGTTGCCTTACTAGACTCAACAAAATTCACCTTTGAACCAGTTTCTGCAGCATATTTATTTTCACATTTCTGTGTTTCTTCTTCAATTCGAATAGCTTTGTCAAGTGGTCCATATTAAAGTCTTCGGAAGAATGTAGTAATTTCTTACTATAGTTATTCCAAGTGGTTGGTAATTTTGCAAGTACAACATCCACTTCAAGATATTCAGAAATATCAACTTTAAAAACTTTGAGTTTAGAAATCAGGACAAGCAACTAATCAACCTGTTCCATAACAGATTTCCTATCTACCATTTGAAAATCAAATAAATTCATTCTAAGGAATTTGTACATTCCTTGTTTCACAGTAGTATATTAATGTTCCAAGGCTTTCCAGATTTCTTGTGGTGATTTGCGAGGATGAAACAAATTATATAAACGATCAGATAGTGAGTTTAAAATAAAGCATCTACAACGTACCTCATCATCTTTACGTTTTTTGCGTGCCGCTTTAATTTCGTTAGAATCTTCAGCAGTAGGTTATGGTATTTGCAGGACGATCAGAACTCAACAGATATACTCTTCCCAACTCCGTGAGAAAGAACAACAATTTTTCTTTCCAGCTGGTGAAATTCGAACCATCAAATCAATTCAGTTTGAACACTTCGAACATCTTGTGAAACTAGAATCACTACCAGAAGCCTCCATTGCAGTGTTGTGACGACCCGGCCGGTCGTCTCATGAGTTACCGCTTCATTTTCCCAATTTCTACTTCTATTTGCTTTGTTTATTGGTTCTATAGGTGATCAGGTTGGTTGGCTCGGGTTCGGAAATGTTTTGAGAAGGTTAGAGACACTTAGTCTCTTTTAAGGAAGCTTAAGTTGGAAAAGTCAACCGGATGTTGACTTATATGTTAGAGGGCTCGGGCGTGAGTTCCGATGGTTCAGATAGCTTCGGGAGATGATTTGGGACTTAGGAGTGTGATCGGAACGTGTCTCGAAGGTCCAGAGTAGATTTAGGCTTGAATTGGCGAAATTGAGTTTTTGGCGTTTTCCGGTTGATAGGTGAGATTTTGATATAGGGGTCGGAATGGAATTCCGGAAGTTGCAGTAGCTTCGTTGTGTCATTTGGGATGTGTGTGCAAAATTTCAGGTCATTCGGACGTGGTTTGGTATACTTTTT
>NW_017670589.1:542838-556881 GCF_001879085.1 Nicotiana attenuata
CTGTATGTACTGTTTTACTGCGTTTTTTAATAGCTAAATGTTTGATATTGCCATATTTTGGGCTAAATGCCATATTTGGGCTTCGTGCCAATTGTTTAGACCCTTTAGAGGATTTTTTACTGGATATTTTCCTCACTGTTTGATTTCATACTTGTGCTCAGTCATGCCATATTTTTACTGTTTTCAAAACTCAGCTATGTTATTCTGTTTTAAACACCTTAAATGATATTTTAAAGATATTTTGAGCTGAGCTTCACATTTTACTGTTGCCCGAGGGGCTTATAAGATTCTGACTGAGTAAGGCCGAGGGCTTGTGTTGTGAGGATACATTTGGGTCGGGCTGCACGCCGCAGCGGTGATATACTGATTGTGATAATGAGGCCGAGGGCCTGAGATTGTACGCCACGAGGTGGATTGTGATTGATATGAGGCCGAGAGCCTGTTTATGATGCCACGAGATGTCTTGATAATGCGCTTGGGCCGTAAGGGGCCCCTCCCAAAGTCTGTACACCCCCAGTGAGCGCGGGTACCCATTGTGATATGAGATATAGCCCGAGGGGCTGGTATTATTCTGTGATATTGACCGAGGGGCCGATTCTGTTGTTACCTTGCCCGAGGGGCAGCTCTTATGTGCTTACCATTTCTAGTTGTTGTTTCTATATATTGATTGACTTCTTAAAAGGTGTTTTTATGAGATTTTACTGTTTAATTGTGTTTACTAATTTTTGTTCTGCCTCTTATAGCTTAATGTTGTGTTTAACGTGATTTTATACCACTCAGACTTCATTTATTGTTATTACTCACTGAGTTGGAGTACTCACTTTTCTCCCTTCACCCCTATGTGCAGATTCGGGCGATACAGGTCCTGCTAGCGAGGGTTGAGAGCTTTCCAGCAGAATCCCGGAGATTCACTAGGTAGTTGTCTGGCGACTCGCAGCCTATGCATTCTCCCTCTATCTTATTTCCTTTTTGATTCAGTTATGTAGTAGTGGACTAGACTTTCAGACTTGTAGTATTGTTTAGATGCTCATGACTGGTGACACCCCGATGTCAGGCTGTGTCGGTTTGGTTTTTAATTTCACAAATTATACTGTTATTTTGGGATTTTATTTTTGTTAAAGATTTAGTATTTATTATTTCAATTGCTTAAAGTGAATCGGAAGTGTGTCGGCTGGCCTTGTCTTTACGAGAGGCGCCATCACGACCGGGTCTGGGTTTAGGGTCATGACAAGTTGGTATCAGAGCCTAGGTTACATAGGTGTCACGAGTCATGAGCAGATTTAGTAGAGTCTCGCGGATCGGTACGGAGACGTCTGTATTTATCCTCGAGAGGCTGCAGAACCTTTAGAAAAATTCCATATTCTTGAAATTCTTGTCGTGCGAATTTGTTGATCCGAGTACTAAACTTCTAGCTTTCTATTCTCTCACAGATGGTGAGGACACGCGCTACCGGTCAGGATAGACGACCACCAGTACCACCAGCTGGAGCCACTAGAGGCCGAGGCCGTGGTAGGGGCAGAGGTGCAGCCCACACAGCAGCTGGGGCATCACCTGCAGATCCACCAGCCGCCCCAGTTCAGGATCAGGTCCCGGTTGTGGATGCTCCAGCAGCACCAACTGTGCCCATTGTGATTCCGGGTCTTCAGGAGACTTTGGCCCAGATATTGACAGTATGTACAAGTCTTGCTCAGGAGGTCGCGGTTTCTACTGCCGCAGCTACTTCTCAGGCAAGGGGAGGCTCTCAGACTCCCACCGCCCGCACACCCGATCCGGTGGTTCAGGGAGTGCAGACACCGGAGGCACCACTAGCCCAGCCGGTGGCAACTGCTCAGGGTTATGTAGCTTCAGTTATGCCAGAGGACGAGCAGTGTAGATTGGAGAGGTTTGGCAGACTCCAGCCTCCTACTTTCAGTGGTGCAGAGGGCGAGGATGCCAGGGTTTCTTAGACACATGTCAGAGGATTCTTTGTACTGCGGGTATTCTGGAGACCAGCGGGGTCGCATTCACGACCTTTCAGTTTACTGGAGCTGCCTTCACTTGGTGGGAGGCATATGAGAGGCGTAGTCCTGTTGGTTCGGCACCTCTGACTTGGCAGCAGTTCTCCGCTCTATTTTTGGAGAAGTATGTCCCACAGTCCTGTAGGGAGGAGCTGCGTAGGCACTTCGAGCAGTTACGACAGGGGGATATGACTGTTACCCAGTACGAGATGAGGTTCTCGGAGTTAGCTCGACATGCTATTTGGCTAGTTGCTACGGAGAGAGAGAGGATCAGGAGGTTTGTTGATAGCCTCACCTACCAGCTTCGGGTTCTCATAACCAGGGAGAGAGTGTCAGGTGCTACGTTCGAGGAAGTTGTGGATATTGCCCGTGAGATTGAGTTAGTTCGTCGCCAGGAGCGCGAGGAGAGGGAGGCCAAGAGGCCTCGAGGACATGGTAGTTTTAGGAGTTATCCTTCGAAGGGCCAGTTTCAGCATGGCAGAGGCCGTCAGTTCAGACATGCTCACTCAGCTCGCCCAGGTTATCGTGGGGCATCATCAGGCCAGGGTTCATCCCGTGCACTCAGTGCACTTCCAGCCCACTCAGTGCACTTCCAGCCCAGGGTTCATCCCGTGCTCCATCAGTTCAGGGTTCTTCTATACCAGGTGCGTCTGCTAGTCATTCCGGTGCAAGGGGTTCCCATCAGTCCGTGTTTCCAGCACCCGGGAGTTGCTATGAGTGTAGAGAGATGGGTCACATGTGGAGGTAGTGTCCTCGCCGTCTTGGGGGTTCATCTCAGCAGAGGGGCCAGCCATCAGCTTCAGCCCCAGTCACTTCACCATCCACCAAGCTAGCTAGGGGTGGAGGACAGTCATCTAGGGGTCGCCCCAGAAGGGGAGGTCGATTCAGTGGTGGTCAGGCCCGCTTCTATGCACTTCCAGCTAGGCCTGATGCGATTGCTTCTGATGCGGTGATTACAGGTATTATCTCAGTCTGCCGCAGGGATGCTTCTGTGTTATTTGACCCTGGTTCTACTTTCTCTTATGTGTCGTCTTATTTTTCCCATTATCTGGATATGCCCTGCGAGTCCCTTATTTCCTCTGTTCATGTCTCTATACCGGTGGGCGATACTGTTGTGGTAGACCGTGTGTACCGGTCGTGTGTTGTGTCTATTGGGGGTCTGGAGACCCGAGTGGATCTATTGTTATTATGTATGGTGGACTTTGATGTTATTCTAGGCATGGACTGGTTATCACCGTGTCGGGCTATTTTGGACTGTCATGCCAAGATAGTGACTTTGGCTATGCCTGGTGTGCCAGGGATTGAGTGGCGAGGTTCGGCCGATTATGTACCCAGCAGGGCGATTTCTTTCTTGAAGGCCCAGCGTGTGGTTGGGAAAGGTTGTCTTTCATATCTAGCCTTTGTGAGGGATGTCGGTGCAGAGGCTCCCAGTATCGATTCTGTCCCAGTTGTGAGGGATTTTCCCGATGTATTTCCTGCAGACCTGTCGGGCATGCCACCGGACAGGGATATAGATTTTGGTATTGACCTGGTACCGGGCACTCAGCCCATTTCTGTTCCACTATATCGCATGGCACCAGCGGAGTTGAAGGAGTTAAAGGAGCAGCTTCAGGAACTCCTGGGTAAGGGGTTCATTCGTCTTAGTGTGTCACCGTGGGGTGCGCCGGTTCTCTTTGTAAAGAAGAAGGATGGCACGATGAGAATGTGCATTGATTACAGGCAGTTGAACAAAGTGACAATCAAGAACAAGTATCCTTTGCCTCGTATTGATGATTTGTTCGACCAGCTACAGGGAGCGAGAGTGTTCTCTAAGATTGATCTCCGTTCAGGTTATCACCAGTTGAAGATCAGGGACTCGGATATTCTTAAGATAGCTTTCAGGACCAGATATGGTCATTATGAGTTCTTGGTGATGTCATTCGGGCTGACCAACGCCCCAGCAACGTTCATGCATTTGATGAACAGCGTGTTCCGGCTGTATCTCGACTTGTTTGTTATAGTCTTCATTGATGATATTCTGGTGTACTCGCGTAGTTAGGAGGAGCACGCAGAGCATTTGAGAGTGGCGTTGCAGAGATTGAGAGAGGAGAAGCTTTATGCAAAGTTCTCCAAATGTGAGTTATGGATCAGTTCAGTGGCTTTCTTGGGGCACGTGGTGTCCAGCGAGGGTATTCAGGTAGACCCGAAGAAGATAAAGGCGGTTCAGAGTTGGCCCAGACCGTCCTCAGCTACAGAGATTCTCAGCTTTCTTGGTTTGATAGGTTATTATCGCCGGTTTGTTCAGGTATTCTCGTCTATTGCATCGCCCTTGACCAAGTTGACTCAGAAGGGTGTTTCATTTCAGTAGTCTGATGAGTGTGAGGAGAGCTTTCAGAAGCTCAAGACTGCCTTGACCACAACTACAGTGTTAGTATTTCCATCAGCTTCAAATTCTTATACCGTGTATTATGATGCTTCGAGAGTTGGTATTGGTTGTGTTCTGATGCAGGAGGGTAGAGTTATTGCGTATGCTTCTCGTCAGTTGAAGCCTTACGAGAAGAACTACCCCGTTCATGATTTGGAGTTGGCTGGCATTGTTCACGCGTTGAAGATTTGGAGGCATTATTTGTATGGTGTGTCTTGTGAGGTGTATACTGATCATCGTAGCCTCCAACACTTGTTCAAGTAGAAGGATCTCAATTTGAGGTAGCGGAGGTGGTTAGAGTTGCTTAAAGATTATGACATTACTATCTTGTATCACCCGGGGAAGGCCAATGTGGTGGCCGACGCTTTGAGCCGAAAGGCAGTGAGTATGGGGAGTTTGGCGCATATTCCAGTTGGGGAGAGACCTCTTGCAGTTGATTCTAGGCTTTGGCCAATCGGTTCGTACGGTTGGATATTTCGGAGCCCAGTAGGGTGTTGGCTTGTGTGGTTTCTCGGTCTTCCTTATATGAGCGCATCAGAGAGCGCCAGTATGATGATCCTCATTTGCTTGTCCTTAAGGACAGAGTTCAGCATGATGATGCCAAAGATGTGACTATCAGAGATGATGTGGTGTTGAGGATGCAGGGCCAGATTTGTGTGCCCAATGTGGATGGGCTTCGGGAGTTGATTCTGGAGGAGGCCCATAGCTCGTGGTATTCCATTTATCCGGGTGCCGCGAAGATGTACCAGGATCTAAGACAGCATTATTGGTGGAGGAGAATGAAGAAAGACATTGTGGGGTTTGTAGCTCGGTGTCTCAATTGCCAGCAGGTGAAATATGAGCATCAGAGACAGGGTGGCTTGCTTCAGCAGATGGATATTCCAGAGTGGAAGTGGGAGCGGATCACTATGGACTTTGTAGTTGGACTTCCACGGACTTTGAAGAAGTTCGATTCTATTTGGGTGATTCTGGATCGGCTGACCAAGTCCGCGCACTTCATTCCTATCTGTACTACTTATTCTTCAGAGTGGTTGGTGGAGATATATATCCGGGAGATTGTTCGTTTGCATGGTATCCCAGTTTCCATCATTTCAGATCGGGGCACTCAGTTTACTTCGCAGTTTTGGAGGTCTGTACAACGAGAGTTGCGTACTCAGGTTGAGTTCAGTACAACTTTTCACCCTCAGACGGACGGGCAGTCCGAGCGCACTATTCAGATATTAGAGGATATGTTACGCGCTTGTATCATTGATTTTGGAGGGTCATGGGATCAGTTTCTACCGCTCGCAGAGTTTGCTTATAATAACAGCTACCAGTCGAGTATTCAGATGGCTCCATATGAGGCTTTGTACGGGAGGCAGTGTAGATCTCTAGTTGGTTGGTTTGAGCCGGGCGAGGCCAGGCTATTGGGTACAGATTTGGTGCGGGATGCTTTAGACAAGGTGAAGGTGATTCAGGAGAGGCTTCGTACAGCGCAGTCGAGATAAAAGAGCTATGCTGACAAGAAGGTTCGTGATGTGTCCTACATGGTTGGTGAGAAGGTTCTTTTGAAGGTTTTACCCATGAAGGGTGTTATGAGATTTGGAAAGAAGGGTAAATTGAGTCCACGGTTCATTGGGCCTTTTGAGGTACTTCGGAGGATTGGGGAGGTGGCTTATGAGCTTGCTTTGCCACCTAGCTTGTCGAGTGTGCACCCGGTGTTTCATGTTTCTATGCTCCTAAAGTATATTGGAGATACGTCCCATGTTCTGGATTTCAGCACGGTTCAGTTGGAGGGTGATCTGACTTATGATGTGGAGCCAACAGCTATTTTGGAGCGTCAGGTTCGGAAGTTGAGATAAAAAGATATAGCTTCAGTGAAAGTGCAGTGGAGAGGTCGGCCCGTGGAGGAGGCTACCTGGGAGACCGAGCGGGAGATGCGGAGCAGATATCCTCACCTATTTGAGGCTTCAGGTATGTTTCTTGACTCGTTCGAGGACGAATGTTTGTTTAAGAGGGGGAGGATGTGACAACCCGGCCGGTCGTCTTATGAGTTACCGCTCCGTTTTCCCCATTTCTGCTTCTATTTGCTTTGTTTATTGGTTCCATAGGTGATCGGGTTGGTTGGCTCGGGTTCAGAAAGGTTTTGAGAAGGTTGGAGACACTTAGTCTCTTTTAAGTAAGCTTAAGTTGGAAAAGTCAACTGGATGTTGACTTATGTGTTAGAGGGCTCGGACGTGAGTTCCGACGGTTCGGATAGCTTCGGGAGATGATTTGGGACTTAGGAGTGAGATCGGAACGTGTCTCGGAGGACCAGAGTAGATTTAGGCTTGAATTGGCGAAATTGAGTTTTTGGCGTTTTCCTGTTGATAGATGAGATTTTGATATAGGGGTCGGAATGGAATTCCGGAAGTTGCAGTAGCTTCGTTGTGTCATTTGGGATGTGTGTGCAAAATTTCAGGTCATTCAAACGTGATTTGGAATACTTTTTGATCAAAAGCGGAATGCGAAAGATTTTAGAACCTTAGGCTTGAATTCGATGTGTTTTGGTGGTTTTGATGTTGTTTGAGGTGTTTTGAAGATTGGTATAAGCTTGAATAGTAGTATATGATGTAGTTGTGATGTTGGTTGAGGTCCCGGGGGCCTCGGGATGATTTCGGATGGTTGACGGAAGGTTTGGAATTGAGTTTGAGAGCTGAAGCCCTTTGGTTGCTGTCATAACCACATCTGCGGTTGAAGGATAGCAGGTGCGACCCCGTAGATGCGGGCGACAAGTCGCAGATGCGGAAGAGGCCTAGGAAGGCTGTGACCGCAGAAGCGGTTGATTGACCGCACCTGCGATGGTGCAGGTTCAGAGTGGACGTCGTAGATGCGGTTTTGGGCCGTTAAGTGGAATCCGCAGGTGCGGCGATTGGGACCGCAGAAGCGGTCACGCAGGTGCGACATCTGGACCGCAGGTGCGAAAAGCCTGGGTCAGAATGTTTATATTTTCCTCCTTCGTGATTTTCAGAGGGTTTCACTACTTTTAAACACGAATTTTGGAGCTTTGGGCGATTTTGAAGAGAGAATTCAAGGGGAACTCATTGAGGTAAGGATTTTGGACCTAAAAAACTCGTTTCTATGGTATTAATTCGCGGATTAGAGCTGTAATTAAGGGTAAAATTAGAGAAACTAGGGCTTAGAAACTTAGGCCTTTGATTGAGGATTTGAACGACCATTTGTGGTCGAATTTTGGAACTTTTGGTATGTATGAACTCGTGGGGAGATAAGGAATCTAATGATATTAATTTTATCGAATTCCGAGACATAGGCCGGGGGTTCGGGTTTTGGTAAATTCAGGATTTGCGATGTTTTTCGATTATTTTCAAGTGGGCTTCGTCCCTTTAGCATAATTTAATGGTTACGTTCTGATTTTGGTAGATTCGGAGCATCCGGAGGTCGATTCGAGGGGCAAAGGCATTGCGAGCTAGATTTCGGGCCGGATTGAGGTGAGTAATGATTTTAAATGCTGTCCTGAGGGTATGAAACCCCGGAGTACACAACGTTTGGCTATGTTGAGGTGACGCACACGCTAGATGACGAGCGTGGGGTCGTGCACCGTTGGGGATTGTGACTTGGTCCATCCCGTATGACTGTTTTACTACGTATTTAATAGCAAATTGTTTTATATTGCCATGTTTTGGGATAAATGCCATATTTGGGCTTCATGCCAATTGTTTGGACCTTTAGGGGATTTTTACTGATATTTTCCTCACTGTTTGATTTCATACTTGTGCTCAGTCATGCCATATTTTTAACGTTTTCAAAACTCAGCTATGTTATTCTGTTTTAAACACCTTAAATGGTATTTTAAAGATATTTTGAGTTGAGCTTCACATTTTACTGTTGCCCGAGGGGCTTATGAGATTCTGAGTGAGTATGGCCGAGGGCCTGTGTTGTGAGGATACTTTTGGGTCGGGCTGCACGCCGCAGCAGTGATATACTGATTGTGATAATGAGGCCGAGGGCCTGAGATTGTACGCCACGAGGTAGCTTGTGATTGATATGAGGCCGAGAGCCTGTTTATGATGCCACGAGATGGCTTGATAATGCGCTTGGGCCGTAAGGGGCCCCTCCCGGAGTCTGTACACTCCCAGTGAGCGCGGGTACCCATTGTGATATGAGATATAGCCCGAGGGGCTGGTATTGTTATGTGATATTGCCCGAGGGGCCGATTCTGTTGTTACCTTGCCCGAGGGGCAGTTCTTATGTGTTTACCATTTCTAGTTGTTGTTTCTATATATTGATTGACTTCTTAAAAGGTGTTTTTATGAGATTTTACTGTTTAATTGTGTTTACTGATTTTTGTTCTCCCTATTATAGCTTAATGTTGTGTTTAACATGATTTTATATCACTCAATCTTCATTTATTGTTATTACTCACTGAGTTGGAGTACTCACTTTACTCCCTGCACCCCTATGTGCAGATTCGGGCGCTACAGGTCCTGCTAGCGCGGGTTGAGAGCTTTCCAGCAGAATCCCGGAGATTCACTAGGTAGCTGTCTGGCGATTCGCAGCCCAGTGCATTCTCCCTCTATCTTATTTCCTTTCTGATTTAGTTATGTAGTAGTGGAGTAGACTTTCAGACTTGTAGTATTGTTTAGATGCTCATGACTGGTGACACCTCGATGTCGGGCTGTGTTGGTTTGGTTTTTAATTCCGCAAATTATACTGTTATTTTGGGATTTTAATTTTGTTAAAGATTTAGTATTTATTATTTCAATTGCTTAAAGTGAATCGAAAGTGTGTCGGCTGGCCTTGTCTTCACGAGAGGTGCCATCACGACCGGGTCCGGGTTTAGGGTCGTGACAAGTGTTGATTAAATTTTCTTAAGATTGTTAGAAAAATAATGGGATGAAATAATCTGGCTTCAATAGTATTCATTGTCCTTAAGGAATTTAAGCATCCTACTTTGTTGTTGTAGGGATAATAGCAGAATTCCTCCAGGATTTTACAAAGCCTCTGAAATTCGAGTTCCATAATTAACTCGAATTTTTCACAAGAACAATATTTATGAGTTGAAAAATAAAAATAAATAGAAGAGCAAGAGATGTAAATTTTCATATGTTTTTTCGTTTTGGAGATGATATGGGTATTTATAATACATCTAGGAGTTTGTTGGAGTTAACAGACTCATATCTTCATAAGAGACACCTTTTATAACTAATATAGTCACCTATATTGAATTAAAAAAAATAGTTTAAAAAAATGTTTTCTTGAAATTAATTTTAAAAACGTTATTAATTAATGAAATAATAGATGACAAAAAGAATAATTCTGGACTACATAATTGGCCCAAAGCCCAATCTTAATTATTAATAATATAGTCAAATTCTAATTTGCCTCCAAAACATCCTTTAAAATATTCAAACTAAATAAGATAAAGAAGTGCTTTTAAACGCTTCTTCCTTTCTTTCTTTTTCCAATGAGAGACAAAAACAACCTCTTCTCAAATACTCATATCAAACACTAACTAATCCAAACCCCCCCCCCCCCCATCCGATCCTACCTTACCAGTCCCGTTAATAGCCTGTTAGGCCAAGCTTCTCCAAAACCTAGAAGCACTTTTTTTTTCTTCAAAAAAGTTTTTTTTTAAAAGTTGAAATGTTTGGCCAAGCCTTTGGAAGAAAAAAGTACTTTTGAGAAGAAGCAGAAGCAGTTTTGGAGAAGCGAAAAAAAGTAGGCAAAAAGGCCTTCAGGCTACTTAAACTTGTACCAGATTGCCGATCCGGTAAACGAACTTACAAGTTTTCCAATTTAACACCTCTACTTTACAGAATAATGAGTAATTGTCACGACCCAAAATCCACTAAGGTTTGTGATGGTGCCAGACACCATTGTTAGGCAAGCCAACACTAAATAACTAGTAACTTCTTGTTTTAGATATTTCTGAATTTACTTCTTTTATATAAACAATAAAGAATAAGTTCCACTGAATAAATAATAATAATATCTTTAACAATTTCAAAATACTGAATAATCCCATAGATATCCCAGAACCCGGTGTCACAAGTGCACGAGCAATTACTAAGAGAATCGAATAAAGTAAATAACTGTCCGGAATACAAATTGGACAAAGTAAATACAATACGCTGAAAGAGACTATACTGGCTGCGGGTCTCCTCAAGAAATGCAGCCCACCTAGTCTCCGTGTCATCCATGCTGCTACGCCCAGTAGGCCACTAGAAATACATGTGCCTGTGCAACAAAAATGCACAGTAAGTGTAGCATGAGTACGAAAATAATGTGTACTCAGTAAGTATCCCGTCTAATCTCGAAGAAGTAGAGACGAGAGGTCGACTTCGACGCTTACTAGTGGTCCAATAATGATACATCAATAATATAATAAATCGAGGATTTTTATAAACATGATTGTAATTTAGTAGAATGAAGCAAGTAAACAATTCTTTCTTTTATAGGAAATTCCCAAACTTCTTTTCATCATTTATACATTTACTCTCGAGCCGGAAAGAAACAATATCAACTTCAATAAATTTCAAGGCAAGAAATACAAGCATGCGCAAATCATGCCGGGGTCGTACGGCCCGATCCAACAATATTTAAACTATGCACTGCCAGAGGGTCGAATGGCGCGAACCATAGATGCATCTATTTAATCTACCGAGGCGTTCGGACCGCTCCACAATATATAAATACATTCAAACAGTCAATTAAGAGTTCATCAAGGAGCAATTATCCAAGAAAAAGGCAAATTTCGCTCTTAAAAATCAAGGAAACGATGACTAGTCTTTTAGATATTTATTTAAACATTCCATATGTTTTAAGCACTTTTAAATTGACAACGAGATATCGAATATTTCAAGTAAAGCATGCTTTTGGGTCCTAGACTACCCGGACTTAAGCACAATAGTAGCTACGCACGGACTCTCGTCACCTCGTGCGTACGTAGGCCCCACAAATAGCAGCAAATATTCAGTTAATTCACCTATGGGGACAATTCCCTCTTACAAGGTTAGAAAGGAGACTCACCTCGCTCCAATGCCTATATACCAATTCAAGAACGCGCTCAAACCTCCAAATTGGAGCCGAACGATCTAAAACTATTCAAATGGGGTAAGAACTAGTCAATACATGCTCAAAAGTTCATATTCTAATTATTAAACCAATTTCCCAACCCTAAATGCAAGGTTCCTAAAATTCATCCCCGGGCCCACGTGCCGGATTCCGGAAATTTTTGAAGAAACTTGTTACCCATAACCTAAGGATCAAGAATATATGATTTTACTAAATTCCACAACGAATTTCATGGTTAAATCCTATTTTTATCAAACTCTAGGTTTTTCATCTAAACCGTTGATTTTCCCTAATTTTCACATGTTAATCTACCCATAATCTATGTATTTAACTCATGTTGTGTAAAAATTACTTACCTCAAAGTGCTAGGTGAGAACCCTCTTCCAAAAGCTCCAAAATTACCCAAGAGATGAAAGAAAATGAGCTAAATGGTCGAAGTCTCGAAATTAATAGTTGTGCACAGGACTCAGATGTCGCATTGCGACACCTGGTTCGCAAATGCGAAGGTCGCAAATGCGACAAAACTATCGCAAATGCGAACATGGGCCTCCCCTGCCAAGGTCGCAAATGCGACCAATGAGTCACAAATGCGGACTCTGCTGAGGTTGCAAATGCAACCAAAATATCGCAAATGCGAACTCTGCCTCAAGCCAGGCTCCATCACATGCGAAGCCTCACTCGCAAATGCGAACAACTTCTCGCATTTGGGAGACCTGCAACTCCTGCCAAGAACACCAAAAAATCTGGTGTGTTTTCAACTCCTCCCGCACGTCCGAAACTCACCCGAGGCCCCCGGGACCCCGTCCAATCGCATAACTCAGTCCCATAACATAACACGGACCTGCTCGTGGCGTCAAATCACATCAAACAACATCAAAATCATAAATCACACCTCGATTCAAACTTAATGAACTTTAGAACTTCAAACTTCTGCTTTCGATGCCGAAACCTATCAAATCACGTCCGATTGACCTCAAATTTTGCACACAAGTCATATTCGATATTACGGACCTACTCCAACTTCCGGAAGCAGGATCCGACCCCGATATCAAAAAGCCCACTTCCGGTCAAACTCCTCAAAAACCTTCAAATTTCTATCTTTAGCCAAATGACTCCAAAATGACCCACGGACCTCCGAATTCACTTCCGATCGCGCTCCCAACACCAGAATCACCATACGGAGCTATTCCCAGACTCGGAATCCCAAAAGGACATCGATAACACTAAAATGCACTTCAACCCAAACTTATGAAATTTTTCCAAAAATGCTAACTTCCACAATAGGCGCCGAAACGTTCCTTGGTCTTCCAAAACCCAATGCGGACATACGCCTAAGTCCGAAATCATCATACGAACCTGCAGGAACCTTCGAATCCCGATTCCGAGGTCGTTTACTCAAAAATTCGATCTTAGTCAATTCTTTCAACTTAAAGCTTCCGAAATGAGAATTCTCTCTCCAAATCAACTCATAACTTTCCGGAATTCAACTCCGACCACGCGTACAAGTCATAATACCTGAAGTGAATCTACTCAGGGCTTCAAACCGCTGAACGACGCGCTAGAGCTTTAAACGACCGGTCAGGTCGTTACATTCTCTCCCACTTAAATATACGTTCGTCCTCGAACGAGCTGAGAACTGCACCGGAGTTGTCCGAAATCACTGTTTAACACCTTGAGCACCTACCCGTGCTATCACAGCTCAGTTGAGCATAATAACTCGATCAAATCTGAAGATATTCTCTTTTATTCAAACAAATAAGCTTAGAACCCAATTCCAGAATCCGGAATTCTCCGTTAGGCCTGCTTCCAATATATGAACACTGTATCAATCACTACACGAGGTACCAGAACATGACTGCATACCTTTGCTAAATTCTCACCATGTACCACATCATTCACAGGACCATAATAACATTCTCTGATCATAATAATCAACATTCCCCGAATCTGATGCTCACAACGCACCTCATGATATATATAAATTTCGTTCCAACTCTTACAATACTGCCACGATGAGAGAGACATGTAGAAATTCATAACCAACTGCCGGTCAACAATCATTGAGTTTATACTTCTGACAAGAACATTACCTCATTCTGAACCAAATAATGATCTTTGCTCTTTAATATATTTCATACAATCCGATTGCACTGATCCTAGATCCAATAACCTTGTCTCACCCACTACGAACTGCTCAGGCAACAAGCCACCCCAGATACGACCAAAAGTCTCATATGATTCCACAATGTGCCAATAGGATACCAACTCGAACGTGATACATGAGAAAGAGGAGCTCCGGAAGGGACTACTCCGCTCACGCAGCTAATATGAACTCTCATCCGAAAATGGAAACAAAACACACAGAATAGAATATAAGCGAATGTAATTATCATCATACTGTTGCGGCGTGCAACCCGATCCGCACATAAAATTCACATAAGGAGATACACATCGAGCTAAATTGCTCATTACAACAAAATATCGAATATCGGCCACAAGCACGCTAAGTGCATAATACCATCCCTGAGGGGGCAATAGCGCCATAAGCTAACAAACTCAAGCACAACTGAGGTGCGATATATGTTCTGA
>NW_017670590.1:0-5663 GCF_001879085.1 Nicotiana attenuata
AACGAGGTGATGCAAGAAGTGGTAAAGAAAGAGGTTATCAAGTGGCTTGACGCCGGTGTGGTTTACCCGATCTCGGACAGTTCATGGACCTCTCCGGTCCAATGTGTGCCAAAGAAGGGTGGAATGACGGTAGTGACCAATGCCAACAATGAGTTGATTCCTACTCGGACAGTTACGGGTTGGAGAGTGTGTATGGACTATAGAAAGCTGAACAAGGTGACAAGAAAAGATCATTTCCCACTACCATTCTTGGACCAAATGCTTGATCGTCTTGCGGGCCGGGCCTTTTATTGTTTTCTAGATGGCTACTCGGGGTATAATCAAATTCTCATTGCCCCAGAGGATCAGGAGAAGACAACCTTTACATGTCCTTATGGCACGTTCGCTTTCTCGAGAATGCCATTCGGATTATGTAATGCCCCAGCGACCTTTCAAAGATGCATGATGGCAATCTTCACCGACATGGTGGAGGATATCTTAGAGGTATTCATGGATGACTTCAGTGTGGTGGGAGATTCATTTGAAGAATGTTTGGTGAACTTGGATAGGGTTTTGGCAAGATGTGAAGAAACCAACCTTGTGCTCAACTGGGAGAAATGCCACTTTATGGTGCAAGAGGGAATTGTATTGGGCCACAAAATCTCAAGGCAAGGAATTGAAGTTGATAAGGCAAAAATAGAGGTTATCTCAAGACTCCCTCCCCCTACCTCTGTCAAAGGGGTGAGGAGTTTTCTTGGTCATGCCGGGTTCTACCGGCGGTTCATCAAAGATTTTTCCAAAATTGTGAACCCGCTTTGCAAGTTGTTAGAGAAGGATGTCAAGTTTATTTTTGATGAGAAATGCATGGAGTCTTTTGAGTTACTGAAACACAAGTTGACAACAACCCCTATAATCACTGCTCCTAATTGGGACTTGCCTTTTGAACTTATGTGCGATGCGAGTGATGTAGCGGTTGAGGCGGTTCTAGGCCAAAGAATCAACAAAATATTCCATCCTGTGTATTATGCTAGCAAGACTATGAATGAGGCCCAGAGAAACTACACAGTGACAGAAAAGGAGCTATTGGCTATTGTGTTCGCGATGGAGAAATTTAGACCTTACCTTATGGGGGCAAAGGTGATCATACACATGGACCATGCAGCCCTTCGGTATTTGATGACTAAGAAGGATTCGAAAGCAAGATTGATGAGATGGGTGCTACTCCTTCAGGAATTTGATTTAGAGATTGTGGATAGAAAGGGAAGTGAGAATCAAGTTGCCGACCATTTGTCCCGATTAGATGAAGATAGGAGACCAAGTGATGGTATTGAGATCAATGATAGGTTCCCTGACGAGCAGCTTCTTTCCGTTTCTATGTGTGAAATGCCATGGTTCGCGGACATCGCAAACTTCATTGTGACTGGTAACATCCCGTGTGAGCTCTCTTCCAACCAAAAGAAGAAACTCAAGCGGGATAGTTTGGATTTTTATTGGGATGATCCGTATTTGTTTAAAATTTGCATGGATGGATTAATAAGGAGATGTGTGCCGGAAAATGAACAAATAAGCATATTGGAGGCTTGTCACTCCTCTCCCTATGGTGGCCATCACAGGGGGGTGAGGACAGCCTCAAAAGTTTTGAGTTGTGGCTTCTATTGGCCCACGTTGTTCAAGGTTGCTAGTGAATTGGTGAAGAGTTGTGATGCATGTCAAAGAGCCGGCGGTATTTCCAAGAAGGATGAGATGCCCCTCAATGCAATTCTTGAGGTGGATATTTTTGATGTTTGGGGCATCGATTTCATGGGTCCGTTCGTGAGCTCCTGTGGTAATACTTACATTCTCGTGGCGGTGGACTATGTTTCAAAATGGGTGGAAGCCGTGGCCCTTCCCAACAATGAAGCCCGAAGTGTTGTAGCATTTTTGAAGAAGAGTATCTTTACGAGATTTGGTACTCCCCGGGCCATTATTAGTGATGGGGGGTCCCATTTTTGCAACAAAGCTTTTGATTCATTGCTTGCTAAGCATGGAGTTAATCACAAAGTGACCACTCCCTATCATCCACAAGCTAGTGGACAAGTGGAAGTATCAAATCGAGAGATAAAGAGTATTCTGTCCAAAACGGTGAATGCTAATAGGACCGATTGGTCGAAGAAATTGGATGATGCTCTTTGGGCTTATCGGACTGCTTACAAGACTCCAATTGGTAAGTCTCCATATCGTTTGGTGTTTTGTAAAGCTTTCCATCTTCCAGTGGAACTTGAACACAAGGCTATGTGGGCATTGAGGAAGTTGAACTTGGAATGGAATGTTGCAGCAAATCTCCGAGTGGAGCAATTGAATGAGCTTGATGAGTTTAGATTTCATGCTTACTCCAGCTCGTCGTTATACAAGGACAAGATGAAGTACCTTCATGACAAGTACGCTCGGGTAAAGAATTCAAGGTGGGTGACATGGTTCTTCTCTTCAACTCCCGGTTGAGGTTATTCCCGGGAAAGCTCAAGTCTAGGTGGAGTGGTCCATTTGAGGTTGCGAGGGTGACTCCATTTGGTGCTATTGATCTCAAGAACAAAAATGATGAGGTTTTCCGAGTCAATGGGCATCGTGTGAAGCATTACTTGGGGAAGATTGATGACAGCCATGTGGTGGCACTCATTCATTTGACGTGATATGATGGTAACATTCGTCGTGCCGCGACGTTAAATCAGGCGCTTCTTGGGAGGCAACCCATGTCTTTTTTTTTATTTCTGTTGTACATTAGGATTTTTGAGCTAATGGTTTGTGAGATGTTGCAGGAATTGTGGTGAATTAGTGCAAAACAACTGTGCAGAAAAAGTAAACAGTCTCTGAAGTTGGCTAGTGCGGCCGCACCCCTGCTTGTGCAGTCCGCACCAGCCAAAGCCAATATTTCAAGTCTCTGAAGTTGGTTCATGCGGCCGCATCCCATAATTGTGCGGTCCGCATCGCACCACGCGGCCGCGTCCGCATTCTGCGCCCGCGTCAGAAGTCTTAAGCGTGGTAGTATGAGGTAAGTCCAGTGCGGTCCGCAGTCCTGTTCACGCGGCCGCGCTGGAGGGTAAGTCGGGGCCCCACTGTCTTCTTCTATAAATAGACCTCTAGGGCCTCATTGAGAACTTTTCGCCAAATCGATCTCTGAGCCCTAATTTTTCACTATTTATCCTGAACCTCTCTTTTGCATTAACATCAAGAGCATTTCTTCACTTCCCTGGTAACATATCTCTCACCTTAGTTTTAATTAGTATTACTTTACACTTTATACATGTTTCCTTAGTAATAACTTCTTCATTTTTCTTTTGTTCTTCATTGTTTATGCTTAGGATAGTTTTATGTTGTTCTTGTTGTTCTTTGAAATGATGGGCATGTTATAAACGAGTAGGGACATAGTAGGTGGCCAAAAAATAAATTAAAGATTTGAGTAATTTCTATTGAACCCTAGCTATCCCGATATTAAAAGCCCAGCACGACCGCATGCCATGTTTGTGCGGTCCGCACCATGCCCGCGCGGCCGCATGCTGTGTTTGCGCAGCCCGCGTCAGCAAGGTTTAGAGAGGTCCCAAATTGGAATAGTTGCCCAGTGCGGCCGCACGACCTGTTAATGCGGTCCGCGCTGGTCCAGTGCGGCCGCGTTTCATGTTTGTGCGGCCCCCATGGGAAATGTTCAGAGAGGTGGTTCTTCATAAGTTGGACCTGTGCGGCCGCATGCCCTGTTGGCGCGGTCGGCACGACTCTAGTCTACTTTACTAACTGCAACATTGCTTCTTACTGTCCTGTCTTATTATGATAATGATAATACACTGCACTTGCCTATACTAACAATGTTAGAATCATTTGTGTGCAGAAAATGGTGAGACACAGAGGACGTGGTGCCAAACAACCCGGTCGAGGAGAACCCTCCCGGAGAGGGAAAGCTAAGCTAAAGAAACTCACTCCCCAACCAAAACTAAAGACAAGAAAGCAAATAGTGTCGACGAGGAGCAATCGGGGAGTGAGTACCTTCCCTCTCAGGAACTATCAGCTGATTCGGGGCAAGTCCCCTCAGTTCCAGCCCAAAATCCACAAGCTATACAATCTGAGTCGTCTAATGGCTCAGCTGCGGGTAGCGGCAAGTACTCCACTTCCCCCACAGCTTCAGAATCTGGGGATAGTGCTGACAGTGCTGAGGAGCTTCCGATTAGTGGGGTTCCTGAGGTTGGTGGTGTGGAACGAACAAGAAAAGCGGAAGTGTGGGAAGACCGCTTTGTCAGTCAAGTGGCCTTCCACAAATTCCGAGAAATGTGGTCCAAAAGACATCTCATCCCCGAGAGGTGCACCATAACCAAGGACTTATTGCCACTTCTACCCAGAGTTCATGAACAATTTCAAACTAGAAGCGGGTGGGACCACTTCAGTGACGGGTTGATAAATGCAAATGAACACATGGTCAAAGAGTTCTACACCAACGTAGCCTACACCAAAAAGAATTCCGCTGTGACCAAAGTGAGGGACAAGAATGTTGTATTTTCGGGTAAAGCATTTAATGATTATTTGGGTTTCAAGGATGAAGACGAGACCCAATACTTGGAGAAATTGGCAATGAAGGAGGAGGTTCGCCCATGGTTGGCCGAGTTCTTGGCACATCCGGGTGTTGTTCCAGATTGGGTACAGGCAGGGGTAAAAATCTTACTGAAAAACATGAACTTTGAGGCGCGAGGGTGGCTCACTTTTGTTTGCAATAGGTTGGATCCCACTTCACATGACCAGACCGTCCCTCTCCCCCGGGCTGTGTTCATTGCTTCCATCATGGCTGGATTCCCTATCAATGTGGGAAATATTATGTACAGGGCGATTATTGCTATGGGGATTGACAGTACGTGGAACTACCCTTTCCCAAACACTCTGACACTCTATTTTAGGGACTTGCAGGTGAAGAAAATGCATTATGATGTGTCAGTGCGCCCAATAGCCTCTTTCTCCTGGTTCAGTATTCAGGGTCCAGACAACCCAAAGGGGGACAAGAAAAGCAAGTCATCCACCTCTGCCCCGACCGGCCAGTCTGAGGAGCCGGTTGAGGTCGAGCCTTCTACAGAGCTTCCCTCCGTTCCAGTTGTGTCTGTCCCAGTTGATAGGCCCTCCTCTTCTGCAGGCCCTAGTTCTTCAGCTGGCCCTACAGTTCCTGTTTCCCGGACCAACCCATTGACAGCCCAGCAGCTAGCCATGACATTGGCCAGTTTGAACAACTGGATGTCCATAGCGACATCCAAGTTGTCCACATTAGCCACTACAGTTGAGGCCCAGTCTACCCCGGCCACTGTCCAGGTTCCTCCGTCTATTGAGGAAACACTGCAGATGCTCCTGGCCAATCAGAAGAAGATACTTGAGACTCAGACTGCCTTGACTAAGGTGGTTGGGGCACACAGCACGCCTTGGAGAAATTGGCTCGTGAGCACAAGAAAATGAGGAAGTCCAGGGCATCGAAGGAGTCAGTAAAGGTACTACGAGCAGATGTGGACAAGCTAATGGCGGATCAGATGCCGTTAGACTTGTTATTCGGGGACCCAGCCCCTCCAGCAGCAGTTCCAGTACCTGAGCCACAGCAGGAGTAGGCACCCATGCCTATGAGGAAGAAGAGGAAGTTGCCCAACACTGAGGGAGTCGTGGTTGAGTTGGCTGAGATTCAGGGCACTCCA
>NW_017670590.1:5943-19846 GCF_001879085.1 Nicotiana attenuata
CCAACCAAAACTAAAGACAAGAAAGCAAATAGTGACAGACGAGGAGCAATCGGGGAGTGAGTACCTTCCCTCTCAGGAACTATCAGCTGATTCGGGGCAAGTCCCCTCAGTTCCAGCCCAAAATCCACAAGCTATACAATCTGAGTCGTCTGATGGCTCAGCTGCGGGCAGCGGCAAGTACTCCACTTCCCCCACAGCTTCAGAATCTGGGGATAGTGCTGACAGTGCTGAGGAGCTTCCGGTTAGTGGGGTTCCTGAGGTTGGTGGTGTTGAACGAACAAGAAAAGCGGAAGTGTGGGAAGACCGCTTTGTTAGTCAAGTGGCCTTCCACAAATTTCGAGAAATGTGGTCCAAAAGACATCTCATCCCCGAGAGGTGCATCATAACCAAGGACTTATTGCCACTTCTACCCAGAGTTCATGAACAATTTCAAACTAGAAGCGGGTGGGACCACTTCAGTGACGGGTTGATAAATGCAAATGAACACATGGTCAAGGAGTTCTACACCAACGTAGCCTACACCAAAAAGAACTCCACTGTGACTAAAGTGAGGGACAAGAATGTTGTATTTTCGGGCAAAGCCTTTAATGATTATTTGGGTTTCAAGGATGAAGACGAGACCCAATACTTGGAGAAGTTGGCAATGAAGGAGGAGGTTCGCCCATGGTTGGCCGAGTTCTTGGCACATCCGGGTGTTGTTCCAGATTGGGTACAGGCAGGGGTAAAAATCTTATGGAAAAATATGAACTTTGAGGCGCGAGGGTAGCTCAGCTTTGTTTGCAATAGGTTGGATCCCACTTCACATGACCAGACCGTCCCTCTCCCCCGGGCTGTGCTCATTGCTTCCATCATGGCTGGATTCCCTATCAATGTGGGAAATATTATGTACAGGGCGATTACTGCTATGGGGATTGACAGTACGTGGAACTACCCTTTCCCAAACACTCTGACACTGTATTTTAGGGACTTGCAGATGAAGAAAATGCATTATGATGTGGCAGTGCGCCCAATAGCCTCTTTCTCCTGGTTTAGTATTCAGGGTCCAGACAACCCAAAGGGGGACAAGAAAACCAAGTCATCCACCTCTACCCCGACCGGCCAGTCTGAGGAGCCGGTTGAGGTCGAGCCTTCTACAGAGCTTCCCTCCGTTCCAGTTGTGTCTGTCCCAGTTGATAGGCCCTCCTCTTCTGCAGGCCCTAGTTCTTCAGCTGGCCCTACAGTTCTTGTTTCCCGGACCAACCCATTGACAGCCCAGCAGCTAGCCATGACATTGGCCAGTTTGAACAACTGGATGTCCATAGCGACATCCAAGTTGTCCACATTAGCCACTTCAGTTGAGGCCCAGTCTACCCCGGCCACTGTCCAGGTTCCTCCGTCTATTGAGGAAACACTGCAGATGCTCCTGGCCAATCAGAAGAAGATACTTGAGACTCAGACTGCCTTGACTAAGGCGGTTGGGGCACACAGCACAGCCTTGGAGAAATTGGCTCGTGAGCACAAGAAAATGAGGAAGTCCAGGGCATCGAATGAGTCAGTAAAGGTACTACGAGCAGATGTGGACAAGCTAATGGCGGATCAGATGCCATTAGACTTGTTATTCGGGGACCCAGCCCCTCCAGCAGCAGTTCCAGTACCTGAGCCACAGCAAGAGCAGGCACCCATGCCTATGAGGAAGAAGAGGAAGTTGCCCAACACTGAGGAAGTCGTGGTTGAGTTGGTTGAGATTCAGGGCACTCCCTCCGATGAGGTGCCAGAGGAGCCACCGGTCCAGCAGCAGGATCCCACACCAGTTTCAGAGCAGCAGGTCGGAGACCAGTCTGAGGTCCCGGCTACTACAGAGGATCAGGGGACGACAGGAGACCCCATGCATGTGGACCAGGCTTGAGGAGCCTCTCTATATCCTTTTACTATGTTTTGCGCTTATCTTCGTAGTTGGCATTGGGGACAATGCCAGCTTTTATTCGTGGGGGTGCGCCCTACCATTTTGATTCTGATACATTGGATGACTGTATATATTTATTTCATTTCTAGTCTATGTTTTGGATTGTTTTTGGGTTTTAAATAGTTGGCTTGTATATAACTTTTAACTTTGGCTATTTTTAGACTCTTATGTATATATTCATCCTGTTGTATATTCTACTCCCCATTGTACATATTCATTCGATTTTTCTAATTTTCGTTCAAATTTTTCGTTTTTTTTAGCCTAGTAGTGAGGCTCGTAGCCTTTTGTTCCGGTTTTAGTGTTTTCAATAAGCCCTTGGTTTTTTTAATGCCACGGTTCTTTCCAAGGGTAGTGTGTTGTGCGAACCGGGTGGCTCTTCCCAATGATAGATGGCGTGACAACCTTCTTAAGGGTTTGAGTCCGTTTTTGATTTTTCTTCTTTTGATTTTCAAATTTTGTAGTTAAGAGGACCTCAGGCAAGCTTCACTTGGGCCTAACACATTTGCCTTTGATCCCATGGTCAAAGACATAAGGTTGTGTTAGGATGGTGAAAAATTGTGGCCTTGAGACTCTTATGTTGACCAAACAATCATCATATGGTCGTGTGGGGCCATTGTGCTCTTGAATTGGAACTAAGGTCGTTGTGGGCTCTCAACTCGATGTCTTTAGCAAACCCTGAGTGTCTGTGTGGTGAGAATTTGAATCATGAGTCTAAGTTCCAAGCCAATGGTCTAGAACTTGCCCTGAATGTTTGTTGAGGCGAAATCATAGGTGAAACTTGACTTGAGAAGTGAATGTAGGCCCTCCTTGATCCGAACTTCAAAATTTGAACAATTTCCATAACCTACCAATGAAATGATCCCTAGTTCAACCCTTTTGAGCCTTAACCTTCTTCTTTCATGAACCAAAGCTACAAGCCTATACCCGTTCTCAATGAGACTCTCTCTTGGCACCCAAATCTTCCCTTGTGCGATGGCAAATACCTAAGTTTGGGGGGTTGAGACGAGAAAGGACTCAATGCGGTAAAGAGGCACAAAAGCAAAAGAAAAGGGAGGCAATGAAAAAGAGAAAAAGACAAAAAGAAATGCAAAAGTGAATAAGAACCGAAAAAGGGGATTCAAAGAAAACAAAGTGAAAAAGGTTGTGTAAAAGTAGAAAAAGAAGAAAGGGTTGAAATGCAAAAGAAAGAGTGACAATGTGTCTCTCTAACCCCTTGAAAGAATTGAAAGAAGTGAAACACTCAAATGAGTCAAAAAGTATGCCATGAAGCATCAAAAGAAGTGCTAAGGGGAAGATTGAACCTAAATGAATAAAAAAAATAAACTTATCCTTCCTTCACCCAAAAGCCTTCACAAAGACTCCTCAAAAGCCCTATATGATCTTGAGTTGAGGGAAGCCTACATTAGTGGGTACTTACATAAGGGGCAAGCATATGGTACCTAAAGCTGGACTTATGACCTTCTTTGTGAGAGAAATGAGTGAAAACAAAAATCCATCAACCTCGGGTTGTGTGTCAATACTCTAAAAAGTGAGGTTCGCTTAGGGAGAGTTGAGGATGTGTGAGTTTGGGTCCCAAAAAGACCAAGGTATTTGAGAAAAGCGCCTTGATGAAATGAGTCAACCCTTGATGCTCTCGTGTCACATTTGAACCATAGTTCTTAAAAGATTAAAAATGTGTTAATGATGCATTCGTATTGAGGGCAATTGTTAGTCTTAATTTGATGCGTGATGAGGCTTCCTTAGGATAAGCTGGAATTACTTGGCTGTTTCCCTTTGAGGGGTGGGTCTTATTTTTCCTTGCTTGAGGACAAGTAAAGGTTTAAGTTTGGGGGAGTTGATAACTGTGATTTTAACACGTTTTACGCCCATACTTGCCTATGCTTTATGTATGATTTGCCATAAAATAAACCCAGAATGCTTATAAGTTGCGCTTGATTGCAGGTTTGAGCAACAAGATGACGAAAGTCAAAAATCGGCTCGAAACGGAGTGAAACCTGCTCAAGTGTCAAAGATCATGAAAGCAAGGATATTCAGAACTTGGTGCGGACCGCACCATCATGTCATGCGTCCGCACCATAGGAGTTCAGAGAGTTGGCATTCTCAGTTCCAGCCAATACGGCCGCACTACAAGTTCACGCGGTCCGCACCACAAAAGTTCAGAGACCATCACAAGCCACTCATGCGGCCGCATTACAAGTTCACGCGGTCCGCACCACAAAAGTTCAGAGACCATCACAAGCCACTCATGCGGCCGCACTACAAGTTCACGTGGTCCGCGCCAGTCATCATGCGGCCGCACTTCATCATTGTGCGGTCCGCGTCAACATCTTCAGAAGGCAAGTCTCAGAAGTCAAGCAACCCAGTGCGGCCACGTGTCAACTTCGTGCGGACTGCACGGACCCCGCAGGGGTATTTTTGTCCGGTTTTTCTTAACTTAGTATAAATAGAATATTTGCCATTTTTAGGGTACGAATTAGATACCAAAGAGCTGTTGCACTCGTGAGACAAAAGTTTTAGCCTATTTTGGGCATTTTCATCTTGTTTTAACGTGGATTCTTGTAGATTTACATTCTAGTTAATTAATATGTTCATTTTATCTATTTCTTCTTCAATTTCTGTTGTTATTATGGCTAGCTAAACCCATAAGCTAGGGTTGTGGCTCAACCCTAGTGTGGGTAATTAATGGGTATGATTGTTTAATGCTTGAATGATGTTGGGTGTTTGATATTTGGGTTAATTTTATGTTTTCACTTGGATTTGGTGGTTGCAAACACTAAGTCTAGCTTAGTGGGTCTTGACTCTTCTTGAGAAAGAGTGTCTATGACTCAAAAATTAACCCAACAAGGAATAAGGATGGACCTATGAGAATGGTAGTCCCAATTAACGGGTAAAACCTCGAGAGAGTAATTACCCAACTTGAACCCTAAGTTGCTTGGTTTGTTAGCCTACCCAATTGGTCTCGAGAGAGTCAATTGGGCAAAATCATTCTTTCTACCGAGAGGTGTGAGAGTGAGTGCTATCGTGCAACGGTTATATCATAAGCCCCATAATCATCATTCTCGTATTAGGAATCTCTACCCGTTAGTTGACCACCTAGGTAAATGTCACGACCCTATTGACTTTCTCTATCTTGCATACAACCTAGACTTAATATCTTAGCATAATTTAGTTATAATTAGTAGTTGTTAAATTGTAGTTGATAATCACAAAAAAAAAAACCAAAAATGATAGAAGATCAATTAGAAGCAAACTCGCATTTCTAGGCTAAACAAATATCCAACTCCCTTCCTAGCTCCCTGTGGAAATTGACCCCGATACCACTATTGGGTAAAACTATTAGCGCCCACTCTTCCAAAGGTTGAGTCCGCTGCAACCTAATCAGTTGGCTGCACTGTTGGGAGGCTTTGTTGTTGCTTTCAAGGGGCCTTTACTTTCTGTACCAATCCTGATTGTTTCACTCCTAGTGCCATTGGTGTTTTGTGGCTCAATCAGCCTTATCCCGACTGGAGATCTTTGCTTAGGTGACCTTTTCTGATATCTTGAATGACTTCCTGCTTTTGAACAATTTGTCTGTCAGAGAGAATCACAAGTTATCTTTGCTTGCGTCAAATAGGCTGACAAAAGTCTTTTGGGGGGAGCCTTTACATGGATCTTAAAGGCATGTTGACAGTAACAACCGAGTGTGCTGACAAAATTTACTTTTGCAACTGAAAAGCTGGTAGCAGAGTTTGAAATCTTTTCTTGCTTGTTTTGACAAGGACCGACTCAGAGTGAAGGGACACAATGATGCAAAGAAATAATATTAACAAGAAATGTCCTTGTCGGGAAGGATAAAAGGAAGGGTTTTTTTTTGTCTTTTTTTTTCAATAACTAGCCTTAATGATCATGACATGCATTTTGAACTCAACGGCCTAATCTATCAAACTGATCTAATCTTTCCTTTTACCATTCCTATGACCTTTGAAGTCGGGCTTGTTAGTGCCAATTCTTTGCATCAGCTTCACGACTCACTTTCGACTAGTGGTGCCCCGAGGGGTGTTTACCAACAAGTCTCTCTCATTTATTTATCTCTACTTACCGTCGCCTTACAGTGCCCGTGAGTGTTTCACTAGTAAGACTCTCTCATTTTTCTTTTATTTTTCTTTTCCTTTTGCTTTATTGTGTGAGCAACTTGATAGTGTTCTATGTCGTGTGACAACTGTTGCTCATTGCATGCGTCTCTTGGCATTCTTGAAGTCTGATCAGGAGGTCTTTATTTGGAAGATTTTTGGATAGGTTTGGAAAGAAAGGACGACATGAAGGCTCAAAGTAGACTCAATATGATGGGTTGTACACTTACAACTCTTGGAATCGACTCTTCAAAAAACTAAAACAAACTTATGCCCCAGTTTTAGATACTGGATTTTTTCTTTTTTTTTCTTTTTTTCCCTTTTTTTTGAATTCTTATTTGGGTTAGACCGAACCGTGAGGCTGCCTACGTATCCTTTTTTTTTTTTAAGTAATCAGGTCGAACGTAGTTCAAACATCTAACCTAACTATAATTTTTATTTCTGTTCCTCTGTCTTTTTCCTTTCTTTTTTTCTTTTTTTTTCTCTTTTTGTTTGCCCCAGCTTCTATCTTCTGAGGGCATGGACCTTCGACAGTTCTTTTCTTCTTCTTCTTTCTTTTCACTTGAACTTTCAAAGAGCTGCCCCAGTTTGTACTCTTGGGACATGGGCCTTTATTGTTATTATTTTTTTTCATTTTTATTTTTGGACTTTTGACTCTAAACCTGATTCCAAAAGAGGGTGGTTAAAGAAAATAACACAGGCTCAAAAGGGGTAACAAAAGGTATAAAATGTTTGGGTAGCAGAAAAAGGGCCTCCCAGCCTCGAGATTGCGGAACATGGTATCCTTTTGCGATCACAACATTGATGAACATGCCTATCTTCTTGGTGTGTCGTGGTCGAAAGACACCTTCAATCCATTAACGTCAAACTTCCAACAAACTTCAATTGATTCTTCTTGAAAAATGTCTTTTTCGCGGTTATCCAATTCAAGATTAAATCAGTTTTCTAAGATCTGGCCGAAAATTTCGCATGCATGTTATGTCACTAGAACTAGTGGCGAAAGAACTAAGCATGGACTGACACAAAAGGACAAACTGTATTTCATTGAGCAAAGGATGGAAGGGTTTAAAAATAAAACAAACAACCTAAGATCCGAGTTACAACCCTAAAATAACCCGAATAATGAAAATAGCAACAGAACAAACGGACAAGACTCACACAGACAGAATGGAGGGATAGAAGGGTTTGACTCAATAAAACAAATAAAATCTGGATCACAACCCTAAAATAACCCAGATAATAGAAAAAACATCAAAACAAGCTACCAAGATTCCTTCCTAGTGAGGAGGGAATGACTTTTCAATTGCTAAGCTTGACATTTAGCCACAAATTTGCTCACAGAATCACCATGGCCTTCTCCAATTTCAGTCGGAAAGCTCCCGAGAGGATTCTCATTCTCCATGTCATCACGCATCATCCCCATAAAGTGTGCATCATCATGTGCAGGTAAAGGATTCTGCGTGATATTCTGGGTGTCACTATCTTGGATCACAATCAATTTTTCCTGGATCATCCTTTCTATTTCTCTTTTCAAATCCCAACAGATTTCAATATTGCCCCTGGGCATTGGAATGGTATTCACACCTTTTAGATGGGTCAAGTCTTCTTGCACGTGGGTCCACATGATTTGGAGGAATGGGTGCAATCATGTCATAATGCTTTAACTTCTCAAATAAGCTTGCATAGGACTCTCCTATTGGTGTAAAATTATCTTTCAACCTTTGTTCCCTTCTATACCCCTGGCTTGGATGTGGGTTATAGGGCACTTGAAAATTTTGTGGAGGCTGGTGGAGATTTTGCGGTGCTGGTGCTCGCCTTCTGGGGTGTCTTGGTGGTCGGGCAACATACTGAGGTAAAGCAACAGAGTATTGAGGGTTCTAAGGTGGATAATAGTATTCAGTGGAATCATCAAAAACCAGACGAGGCTGTTCATACCTTCGAGATTTTCTCCTAGGACCTCTTCTCGCCCCTGATGTCATCATGATTTCTTCGTCCTTCTCATTCGGGTCACTAAAATTATCAGATTCACTCTGGACAGCCTGAGTTGCGGCTTTGAGAACTGCTTGACTTATAATTCTGCCTGTCTTAAGACCATTCTCAACCATTTCCCCCATTTTTATTGCTTCCGAGAAGGATTTACCCACTGCGGACATCATGTTTTGAAAATAATCTGGCTCTTGCGCCTGAAGGAATACACTAATTAGCTCATGGTCATCCATGGGTGGCTTAACTCTAGCCGCTTGCTCTCTCCATTTAATGGCATATTACCTGAAACTTTCAGTTGGTTTCTTCTTCAGGTTTGAAAGGGAATTGCGGTCTGGTGCGGTGTCGATGTTGTATTGGAACTGTTTGACAAAGGCCCAGGCCATGTCATCCCAGACATGCCAGTGAGAAGTGTTTTGATCCATAAACCATTCGGAGGCTACTCCCTTAAGGCTTTCCCCAAAATAAGCTATTAGTAATTCTTCATTTCTTCCTGCACCTCTGAGCTGATTGCAATACCTTTTCAGGTAGGCTATTGGGTCTCCATGTCCATCATACTTTTCAAATTTGGGGATCTTGAAACCAAGTGGCAAACGAACATTGGGGAACATACATAGATCCTTGAAGGCAATACACTTCTGACCTGCCAACCCCTGCATGTTTTTCAACTATTGTTCTAAGCTTTTCAGTCTTTGGGTCATTTCTTCCTGTGCCATCTTTCGGGCAGGATTCTCAATGTTTGGAGGAAAATCAAACAAGTACGAGTTGTACTCAGGAGAGTGGTACTGCTCTTGCTGGGTAGCAAATTGTGACTCATGAGTTTTCTTCTGCAGCACCGTCGGTTGTGGGATGGTGAAGACGGCCATAATAGTAGTGGTTGTCTGATTGATTGTCAATGACAAACTTTAGCAGCGCACAACAGAAGTTCCAGCTGTAGTCGTACAATTGGGATAATTACTGAATCCAGGTGGATAGGATTGATCAGACAATGACACCGGAATGGTAGTAGTCGAGATGGGTGTGAATTCTGGGAAACCATGAGAAGAAAAGGGCGGTCCTTGGCCATTGAACCATGCTTGACACATTTCAGTCATTTGCTGCTTTAGTACCCTATTTTCCTCAACCACAGTAGATTTTTGCTGAACCCTCTGACCCTAAGTCTCTTGAGCACTAGTAACAGCTTCGATGTCAGTTGTCATTGGAATTTTTCCCTTGGATCTTGTGAATTTTGGATGTGTTTCTAGCTTACCACAAACCGACCATCTCAAACTTTCTTCACAATTCAAAACAAACAACATGTTAGAATGGTCACTCTTCTTCTTCTTCTTCTTTTCTGTTTTTTTTTCTTTTCTTTATTTTCTCTCCTTTTTTTGTTTTTTTAAACCATTCGATCGAACCTGATGTGGGTTGCCTACGTATCATGACGCCGCATGAATCAGATCTTTACGTAGTTTGGGAAGATTAGGAATAAAGTAAATAAATTAACTTTTTTTTTTTGGATTTTGGACTTTTTCCGAAAAAAAGACTTAAAAAGAAGAAACAAAATATTTTTGGATTTCGATTTGTTTGTTTATTTTTTTTTAAATTTTTGAAAAGAAAGACTTCTAAAGAAGAAAGAAAATATTTTTTTTTCCCTCTTATTTTTGGAATTTCGAAAGAAAAAGATCTAAAGAAGAAAGGAAATATTTTTGGATTTTTTGGAATTTTATTTTGAATTTATGAAAGAAATGCTTCTAAAGAAAAAGGAAATATTTTTTAATCTTGAATTTTTTTTTCAATTTTTGAAAGAAGAATGAAAATATTTTTGGATTTTGAGAAGAAATTAACAGAAAATATTTTTGTATATTTAAAAATTGGGGTCTAAAAGAAAGACTTTCTAAAGAAGCAAGTAATGGAAAATATTTTTGGATTTTTTAAAAATTGTGGGCCGGAATCGATGAGGTTTGCCTACGTATCTCATATCCGGTGAGAATCAGACCCGCGTAGTTCGGTCAGTTTTGACATAATTGGGAAAAACATAATATTGACTCACTTTCATTTTTGAAATACATTTTCCTTTTTTTTTTCAAAAATTTTGGCAGAGTTTCGAGGCATTTCAAATACCGGGATTTTCATAACCGGGTGAATTCTCTATCCTACCTCACTTTTGATTTTTCTGTTGTTTTTCTTTCCTTAGCCGGTCAACATACAAGCCGAAGCAAATAAATGTACAAATAGCACGTAAGATGCATTAGGATGGTCTTTCATTTCAGGTACACATGTCCTAGACGGACCCAACCCCTGTATTGAGTCCCCTAAGTCAATTGCACGTGATGCAAACAAACGTTCCTACTAGGTATCCGACATGAGGCTATGTTATTCTAGGTTTGAAACCCTAGGGGTGTGTTCTAGACATAGTTTACCCAAGCGGACAGCTCGAGCCGAGGTGGGGGGCAACGTACCGGGAGCACGAAAGTCTACCCCGCCTTGTTACTGACCCAAGCCTCGTTCTATTTGTTATGACTTGTAACAGAAAAGTGGGCCACGCGTACGTGTGCACCATATTTTTAGAAGACTCAGAAGGGAGGCGTAAGAAGACAGTTTAATATAGTTCAAAATAAAATCAAAGCGGTAAATAAGCGACAATTAGCACATTAGGTCCATAAATACAGTAATATCAACAAACAATAAAGCCAAGCATAAATCATATTAACAAGCTCGAATTCTGAACTCTGAACCAGAGATTCTGGGTTCTTATCCCCAGCAGAGTCGCCAGATCTGTCACACCTCTTTTTTTGGCGAAAGGGGATATAAGGGAGTTTTTCCAATTAAAGTGACAATAATCGAAATGGGATTATTTTATTTAATCAGAGTCGCCACTGGGAATATTTAGGGTGTCTCAAATCACCGGTTTATTTTAAATCCCAAATCGAGGAAATTGACTCTACTTATGGTCTGGGAACACAGAAAACCGGGTAAGGAATTTTGTTAACCCGGGAGAAGGTGTTAGGAATTCCCGGGTTCCGTGGTTTTAGCTCAGTAGCTTTAATCATACTTGGCTTAATAAATTGTTTAATTACTCATTTTAGAACCTATGGACATTTTTACCTTTTACCGCTTTTATTTGCTTGATTATTCGTAATTATGGATTTATCTTCAAACGAGTCATGCGTACGTGTACTTATTTCGTTTGGCGCGTCAAGAATCATGTCACGCGTACATGTCCACAATTAATCACGCTTTATTAATATTAAGAAAGTTTGGCCGAAGTTGCGCGAACGCATACCTCGATTTATTTTTAGAATCATAATTATGTCACGCGAACGTGTACACAATCACGATGATAGATTAGTCACGCCTAAAGCAAGCTACGATGATTCATGAATTGATTATTTTTTCTAAGGTTTGAGATTATTGTGGAGGTCTAGATTTATGAAGTTATTTGTGGATAAATGTATGATTTTAGCTATCATGAGAGTGGGCTAGTTTAAAGCGTTATTGATATTTGGGTCAAGTAGTATTCAATAGTGGGCTAGCCAAATTGTCATATGCACCCACTATCAACCTTTGGTCCAAATACTACTCTGCCCCCGAATACCCGTCAATCAGAAGAAAGATTAACAAATGAGCACTAAAATGCCTTATCAAAAATAAAGCCATCATGGAATAATGTAAGCTAAAATAAAAGCATAAATAGCAAATGCTTTCCACATACAAGGAAAGCGAAATAAATAAGATACTGAAACTAGAATTCGTAACTCAAAACACCCAGGATCATGTATTCCAAAACAAATACTGTAACAAAGCAAAAATCAGCAAAAAAAAATAAACCTTTAATGCAAGTATTTGATTTCGTAGCTTTTGGAACTCAACAACGAACCTAATGCAGGCCTCGAACAGAAACTAGTGACGGCGAACTCAGACTCGACTCTCGACTGAACAAAGACCTGTTCAATTTTTGGTTTCAATTCTTTTTTGAAGCTGCTCGTTCCAAGCATCAACGGTGTGACCACCGATCACTTGTCCCTCCTCTGCCATTTTTCCTCTCTTTTTGGTTTCAAGCTTTTAATGATTTTTTTCTCTCCTAAATTCGTTAAAAACAAAAAGCTTGTGCTCCTGGGCTTATTCTTTATGTGTAGGGGAAGAACAAACTTGTTCTTTATGGATTTTTATTCTTTATGTGTAGGAGGGTCGGCTAATTATTTTTTGTGTAGGGAGGTGTAGGTGGCTGCTCTCTTTAGGAATTTATTAATTAGGAGATTAAAAAGTAAGCTAGGGTTTGATTATAATTGGGTTTAAATATGGGTGTAAGAATTGACATGAGCAATTGGACTGGGAATAGATGGCTAAGATTAAATCTTGCACTTAAATGGGCTAATGGGTTGGGAAGAATGAGCCTTTGTCTTGTTGGGCTTAAATATGGTAGGAAGACTAAAATAATGTAATGTACTTATAAAAAATATAAAAATCACTCTTAATTAATCAAACTAAATATAAAAGTTGAAACTATTTTTGTATTTTCTTTTAATTTTTAAATATTAAAATAATAAAATTAAACTAACAAAGTGGTAATAAAAATGGATTAAAAATCTATAATAACTCAAGTAAATATTTAAAATACTACAACTAACTTAAAAATTGTGCGGGTCAAAAATTACGAGCTTACAACTGATGGTAGCCAGGCCTTAAATCAATCTTTGAAAACACCTTGGCACCTTGAAGCTGAACAAATAAGTCGTCAATCCTCAGCAATGGATACTTGTTCTTGATGGTGACTGTCGCGCCCTCTTTTTCTCGCGAAATCGGGTTTCGACATTTCAGGGACAACTCCTTTCCTTTTGGGATGGGATAAGGGATTTGAAGAGTCGCCACCTAACGGATTAAGGTGCGTTAGGGCACCTAGAGCAGTTAACTCATGAAACTAGTTTACATCACCAGAGATCGGGTAAGGGCTCGAAATTACCTTTAGGGGAAGGTGTTAGGCACCCCTCGAGGTCCAAAACGGTGGGTCCCAGCCGAACTTAAATTAAGCGAATTAGTCTTAAAAGGGGAGAAAAACAAATTGGACAGATACAATAATCAACTTATATTTTCACACAGGAGTATAGAGGGTAGTCCTAAGTTTTTTAGCCTATAGGATCATTCCATGCAATGCTTTGCAACTCCCTCAAGTCGGGGTTTTACTCATAGCATTAGCGCATGGGTTATCATTTCCTTTACTACCCATTTACTATCTTTCAGTTGTTACCTAAGCGTTCTAATAGCTTCTAACTCGTGCCTTATGCGTGCACTACCCGTCCCTTACCTATGGTCCTGGAGGTATTTGGGACCTCTATTTAGGGTGGTTCTAGACTGACCTATGTTGCTTAAATGAGAAAAACTAGGCGACAAAAAAAATTCAAATAGGACTATCATGTAAGGAGCAAATAAGGGCTCACATTAACCTCCACGAGTAGACAACAAATGCACGCAGTTAAATCAGTAGATTTCGTTAATTTAGGATCCTATAGGCAGGATGTCTAGATGAGCAGAAACAGACTGCAAGACAGCATTTTATTAAGGCGGGCCTCGGGACCTATCAATTTGCCTACTGATTTTATTAATCCTTGAATCTGGGAATTTTCAGGCAGTAAGATATCACAGTTTCAGACCCCAGAATCATTAACAACCCTACCGATTTGCCTAAGTGGTTAACAGAATCCTATAGGCATGATATCTACAACTGTTAGATCTATAACATGGTTTCTAAGCGAATTACTGATTTTAACCTACAGGCATGATATCTGTTAGTTTAAATCCTATAGACATGATTTCTAGGTGTTGATTTGATTCCTTTTGTTCCTATAGGCATGGTATCTAAGTTGAAGTCTTGATTTTTTATTCCTATAGG